>NC_044496.1:35306271-35348771 GCF_902362185.1 Chanos chanos
TTTGCTCCTGAGGACGTGTGATGTGCCTTAACTCTCAGCCTGCCCGTGGAACACAGCAACCTGAGAGAGTAAAACACCGTCCTTTTTTCAAGGTCAGGGAATACATTCTACAAAAAAATTCCAAACTTTTTAGACCTTAATTAGCACTTTTTATTTCCTCTCTACCTTTTTTTTATTTTCTTAAAGGTGTGTGCTACTGTGAATTCAATAAAAAAGAAAAAAAAATCAACATAGTTGATTGTATCCAAGAACATGTGTATTCTCCCGTTCCAAGATCAAAACATTAAAATTCATCATCTGAGATGTGCCTGTAATAATACACAGTCAGCAGTTTGCATAATCTGCCGTATTGTACAGGGTTTTTTTTTTTTTTTTTTTCATTTTGAGGAAATTCTGTTTGGATGAGTTACGTTTTCCCAAATCCTTCTACTGACAGAGGTGACCGTCTTCAGCATAACATAAGTCTATACTTTTCTCATTTCCATATGTGTAGTCATGTTGTGTAAAGACTTGACTAGTACCAGAGAAAAGTCACATTTTCATCGAGATTTCCTGCCTCCGGCTCCACTCTGCTGCCTGCGCCTTGAGTGACTTATTTGGGTGAAATGTGCGAGTCAGTGGATATTGTGCGTGCGCTCACCTGTCTGTTGACCTCCATAGCAAGTGAAGCGTGGCCTGAGCTTTGTACGGTGTGTGTCGGCGTTTAGCATTTTAAAAAAAGTACTTTAAGCAGCTTTGTTAAACACACAAACATTGGCTGTTGGTCTGCTTACGACGGTACTTTCTTTTCAGAGAGAGTTTCTTTCTTTTCCTCTCTCGCACGTAGCCAACACCTGCACAGTGATGGTACCGCTCTTTCTTTTTCTTGCTTCTTTTTCTTTCTTTCTTTCTTTCTTTTTTTTTTGCAATTTGCTGAATATTTTAAACCAAAAATAAAGAAAGAAGGGTGAAAAAGAGAAAGAATGGAGAGTCTTCTGTGTTCTGCTTTTTTTTTATGTAAGTCTGATATCGTCTACAGATTTCAGTGTGTAAATGTGTTGAATTAAGTGGTGAGTTTTGGAAAGGTTCTCTCTTGTTTGTTTGTTTGTTTGTTTGTTGTAGATTGTCTTGTTCATTGTTAGTTGCACTGGGGCGGAACAGTGACGTGTTTTCTCTGTTCTCCCTGTGGCTAAACTCTCAATGTTCCACTCTCTAATTATGACAGGAAATTAAAGTCACCCAAAACCACAGGCACACCACGATACACCATCGCATCTCCTTCTCTCCCCCCTCTACCTCTCTCTCTCTCTCTCTCTCTCTCTCTCACACACACACACACACACACACACACAGTCTCTCTCTCTCTCTCTCTCACACACACACACACAGTCTCTGTCTCTCTCTCTCTCTCACACACACACACACACACACACACTCACAGTCTCTCTCTCTCCCTCTCTCACACACACACACCACACGCACACAGTCTCTTTCTCTCTCTCTCTCACACACAGACTCACACTCACTCACACACACACACACACACACACACACACAGTCTCTCTCTCTCTCTCTCTCTCTCTCTCACGCACACACACACGCATACACACACAGTCTCTTTCTCTCTCTCTCTCTCACACACAGACTCAGACTCACACTCACTCTCACACACACACACACGCGCACGTACACACACAATCTCTCTCTCTCTCTCTCTCTCTCACACACACACACACACACACAGCACACACACACACACAATCTCTCTCTCTCGCTTTCTCTCTCTGTTCCAATGAATATCCCCCACTTACCATAAAACGGAAGGTTTCCACATTTGAGTTAATTTAAAATCATGTTTGATGCATTTTTAAAGAGCCCTGGACTTTTCAAGTTTCTGGTGTACATAAGCTCAAATCTAAAATAATTTAATCATCTGCCCAATCATGCTGAATATTTAAACACACGCAATATCCACTACCCCCAGTTTATCCGTTTAAAGGGCTTTAAAAAGATCTCTTTTTCTTTGATACTTGTGCTGCTCTCCATCCACGCTTTTCCACATCCTATCTGAATCTGAATCATTCTTTATCCCGTGTCACCTGAGATGACAGATTTTTTTTTTTTCTTTTCGGGAAACATGAATGCACTCTATGAAAACCGCTGCTCATCTCAGACTTATGTCACACTCATTAATGTTGACGGGGTCCTGTCAGGACCAGCTCTGATGACTTTTCTGAGAGTGATGATGCATAATAAGTGTTTGAAATAAACCACAACCCACACTCATCTTTGTGACATACAAAAACACTCTCTGACAGGTACCTCAAGAATAACAAATTTGCTTTAGTTTGTTAGCACTGCTGTGATATTAGAAACAAATGAACATGATTAGAGACCAGAAAAAAAGCATCCCTAAGTGAAAAAGTAAGAATTAATTTTTGGATATATTGGCTACACATATGAACTGCAGATAGAAAAGGGAGACGGGCAGTCTATGTGTTCAGCCCTTTAGGTCATTGATGGACTGTTTCCTTTCACTTAAAATGTAAAAGACGAACACACATACACAAGTTTAGAGCGCTGTTACCTGTATGAAACACACACGCGCGCACACACACACACACACACACACACACACACACACAAACACAGCGGTTTTGCCAAACACAGCCTTTTTGCGGCGCACAGTAAATAAAAGATGAATATTTATCAGCGCAGTATGTCGTCAGACTGCACACTTGTGCAGGTTGCAGTGGAATTGATTTTTACAAACTGTGTTTTGGATTTAATTCAGTGCCTGGTGCATTTGCATAGAAATCATCTGTGCTGGGATAGATTTAAAGGGCGTTTGAGTGGAGGGGAGAGGCACTGCCACTCTGCCACATTTCTCTAAGGACATGCGTCGTCCTGTAAACTATTTTATAGGCAGCACGCTCCTTTTTCCTGTCTTCTTTTTCCCCCTTCCTTCTTTCTCTCTCTCTCTCTCTCTCTCTCTCTTTCTCCCTCTCTCATTGTTTTAAGCATTGCTTGGCCTTGTTCCCCTGACATAAGTGAATTCTTCTTTTAATACTGCCTTTTTTTCCTTCTCTTCACATTTTTTGTTATTTTCATTTTTCATCGTTGCCTCTCCAGGTGGGGGCAGGGTCTTCCGGCTTTCCTCCTGGTGTATTTTATTACACATTCTCTCTCCTGCAGCCCTTTTGGGTTCCTGTCTAATGAGGAATCTGTCAGTTTTATTACTTGTGTAATTTACATTAAATTTTTTTTTCTTTTCGTCATAAAATAACGGTACAGGATTCTTTAGCTGGCATTTTAAATATTTACCTGATGATGTGGAATGAAGACAAATAAAAACATTAAAAAAAGAAAAAAAATCTGTAGTTACCAGTAATGCAGGAATGATGCGTGAAATTATGATGTGGTTGGCTGATAGATAATTGATTGGTATGACTGGTGGATAACTGACTGGTATGACTGGTGGATAACTGACTGTTATGACTGCTAGATAACTGGTTGGTATGACTGGTGGATAACTGACTGGTATGACTGATAGATAACTGACTGGTATGACTGGTGGATAACTGACTGTTATGACTGCTAGATAACTGGTTGGTATGACTGGTGGATAACTGACTGGTATGACTGATAGATAACTGACTGGTATGACTGGTGGATAACTGACTGTTATGACTGCTAGATAACTGGCTGGTATGACTGGTGGATAACTGACTGGTATGACTGATAGATAACTGACTGGAATGTCTTAGATAACTGGGGAGATAGAGTCTGGACAGAGTTTTAACATTAATACTCCTAAAAACTCTCTTAGAAGACACAGTACAGCAGAAAACAAAAATACATCTGCACCACTGTATTTCTGATACTTTTATTTTCAGCTAAATTTTATTTTCAGGTAACTTCTTCACTGACTTACACATATCTGTTTTTCTCGTTGGGTAACATTAATGCAAGATAAATTCACTACATTTATAACTCTGTATCGTCTTACCTGGTCAGCTCCATTATCAATTTGCTGATATGACAAATAAAGAAAAAATGAATTGGGTGTGTGGATTTTGTTTGTTAGTGGTAACGGAGGTTGTTTGCTGGAGCAGAGTGGTTTGGGTCGGTGTTTTAGACTCAACCCTGGGATGTTAGAGTGGAGTATGTTTGGGTCGGTGTTTTAGACTCAGTCCTTGGATGTTAGAGTGGAGTGTGTTTGGGTTGGTGTTTTAGACTCAGTCCTGGGATGTTAGAGTGGAGTGTGTTTGGGTCGGTGTTTTAGACTCAGTCCTTGGATGTTAGAGTGGAGTATGTTTGGGTCGGTGTTTTAGACTCAGTCCTGGGATGTTAGAGTGGAGTATGTTTGGGTTGGTGTTTTAGACTCAGTCCTGGGATGTTAGAGTGGAGTGTGTTTGGGTCGGTGTTTTAGACTCAGTCCTGGGATGTTAGAGTGGAGTGTGTTTGGGTCGGTGTTTTAGACTCAGTCCTGGGATGTTAGAGTGGAGTATGTTTGAATCTGGTCCTCTCAGCCTGTTTGTTGAAGCATTAGGAGTTTTAGCTCTGTCAGAGTCCATAGCACACACTCTGTCAATACACACCATCTAACCGTCCTACACACACACACACCTCACACACGTGCTGCAGTCAATTGACACTCAAAACACGTCATGATCAATAGCAGAAAGAGCAGTCATTCTCTTGTCAATATTGAGATAAGTCTCTATTGTACAATAAGGCAATGTGAAGTGATGAGTATCCTTAGTAAATTAATTAACTTTGCATTCGCACATTCAGACAAAGACATTATTTACTCCCAACACTTCTCCTTTTTTTCTTTTCTTTTTTTTCTTTTTCTTTTCAGTCCAGCTCTCCAGACTTTTCCTCCAATGCATCATTTTTGCTGACCTAGCTTTCTGTCTTGATTGTAAACTAATTTATAATTGTGCTTTAATCAATTGGGTTATGTTCAGTCAAGAGGGAATTCAATGTCAAATTCAATGTCATTTCAACTTTCCAAAGAGCTGAGGAATTTGAGACTCGTGCATCGCTGATTTTGCCATGTTTCACGCAAAGCTGAAGTCCACGCTGCAGAAATATTGAGAACAATATACTGCATATTCCTGAGAGTAATCGAAAGAAAAAAAATCTATTTGAACGATGTCTGTATCAATGGGACACATTCCTCCTCAAGTAGAAAAGCATTATAAACAGAGAATGAAGAGGAAGCATAGTTGAACTTATGGCCCCGTTCCAATACACTAAAGAGGCCTCTTTCCCTTGCTTCCTTCCCTTTGTTTACACAAACAACCCAGAAACACCAGATGAATACAAGTGCCCTTACACTGTGAGCAAACTGACGGCCATGTGTCAGTTTCCCATTCGGTTCTTATCTATAGCAATATCTATGATCTGCGATGGCTGGTGGACCGGGACAGAACATGGTTTAAGAGTTTTAAGTGCGGGGCATAAGCATATGGGGATTTCCTATTAGGGTCAAAATGCTTGTCTTCTCTCTTAAGACGCTCTGATGGAGCACTTTCCGGCAGTTTCTTCCCCTGCTGTATCTCAGCTGTGCTGCAGCATGACTTTTCTGAATGACTGTGCTAATGGTCATTGACTGTAATGAGATTTCTCTGGTGCAGCCACTTGGCACTCCACTAATGATTGTGACTTTTCACCACAGCCTGATGGACACCAATATCTGGTAGTCATGGTAATCAGGCGGGGGAGAATGAGAGAAATGGAAAGCTCTCTTTTTTTCTTTCTTTTTTTTCAGTGGTAACGGTTGTTAGTTAGACAGCAGTTACGGGAAGGATGGCTCTGTATTTGAAATGTCAGATCTCTCCATTGGCCAGATGAGGAGTGTGTTAATTCCTCTGGAGGTTCTGGGTGTGCGATGGGTTGAAATGTGTTTTTGAGTGATGAATGGCCATGTTGTGTTTCAGATCCACAGCCCTGGCGTGCACGAGAGACACTGTCCAACTAATGTGACATAATAGGCATTATAATGTCAAGGAGAGGAAATTAAGAGCAATAGGGAAAAAAATGAAATTATGAAAAGCATTAGGCACTTCCAGTTAACTAGTGGAACAATGGCACAGCCTCTAAGTTATGAAATAAGTTTTCCTTGGTCTCCCCTCTCTCTCTCTCTCTCTCTCTCTCTCTCTCTCCCTCCTTAATTGCCGTTGTGCTGTAATTACATGGGGTCGTCGTTACGGACAGAGCTGAGATGATAATGTTGAAATATTGATTATAATTACTGTATGTCACCTTTTTTCCTTCGGGGTTCAGTCTTCAAACACACAGCACGAATGATACACTGCGTCTGGCTCCCTCTCCTTTGCGCATTGTTCAGCGAAGCCGACGCAAAGGTACAATTAAGCAGAAGTCCAATTCAGCTTTAATTAAAACCACAATTAACAGCCCGACATGAAACTGTCTCAGTCCTGCTGCTCAAAGTCATGTCGCTCTTTTAATTGCTCGTGCGATTTCATGGCCTCCTGACTTACTGCTTTGTAAATTTCAACTCCATAACTCTAGGTCCGTATACGAACGGCGGAACAGATTGAATTAAAACAATGAAGGTCTAATAAGATAAAACACAATCAAAGTAGATTAACCTTTCCAGTCAGAATCCTTCATTTGCCTGGGTCTCCTTCAGTACCGGGGCACACGCAGCCCCTCCGAACTTCAATCTTCATCACACTGCTTTGATTCCGCGGCGAGAGGAAATGCATAATTTACACCCTTTGAAGTTATTTCAATAATACTGACAACATGTTACCTTTAATCTTAAGAGCCCCGGAACATTAAATATTTAGTCATTTACTGAACAAAGGGCGAGCCAGACCATAACATAAGCTTTTTACCTTCTGACTTTTAACGTCATACGCTACTCGTGTAGCCGGTAAGAACCAATTAACTTCAGAGAGAGAGAGAGAGTGCGTGTTTTGTGTGGCTCAGACCCGTACTTGTTTTTCCGTCTTTCTATCATGTCTTTACCCTTGAACAAGAGCCGGAAAGTAAAGTGCGACCGTTAGCAAAACACAAGAGTATCTGGTTGACTTAAAGGCTAAGTGCCAGACATGTCTCTGTCGCAGAAGTAATTCTGAGGTAAATTTGTTGAAGTTATTCACTTCCTCTGATCCCTTTTTAGGATTTTAAATGAATAACGAATGGGACGTTGAAGCTATGTGGATTAAGTTAAAGCCCTTAGTTTGTGTGTGTGTTTGTGTGTGTTTGTGTGTGCGCGCGCGCGTTAGTATCGACGTGGTTGTTCTCGTTGGGAATCTAAGGGTGTAGAGTTGATCCCTGTTTTTGATTATGATGGCTTCCTCCTGCTGCCACTGTGTGATGGGAATTCTCAATGACTGACTATTGTGATTTGGGTTTTTCACTGAAGAAACACACACACACAGACACAGAGAGAGAGAGAGAGAGAAAGAGAGAGAGAGAGATTTAAGACAAAGCTGTTTGGATAACTTCTTTGACTTTCTGTGTTTAATTCTTGTCTTCTAATGTACACATCTAAGTTTCTAACCAACTCACTAATGTGAGTCTTCTCCCTGGAGGTGAAGTCAACATTTTGCATAGTTATAACAGCTCCCATTTTTGACAGGAGATACAAACAGACAAACCTACTCGTGGACCAGTCAGATTGTGATTAGAATACATCTGTTATTTTTATTGTGTGTGTGTGTGTGTGTGTGTGTTTATATTATTTATTTATTAAGTTTTTTATTAAAAAGAATGGTCTTTCCATTTCGCATACCTGTACTTAATTTCTCTGAGGAGTAGGCCATTGCACTAACAAAGCCAAAGATTGTATGAGTGAATATCACAAGCCTGAGTTTTTTTTTTCTTAGTGCTCTCTCCTAGGCCTGAAAGGTGTGTGTGTGTGTGTGTGTGGGGGGGGGGGGGGGGGGGGGGGGGGGGGGTGGTACGAGCGACATAAATGTACCGTTGAATCCTCAGTAAAACAAACAGAAATTTCCATATCGCCCCTGCGATTGTTACTTAGCGCTATGGCCGTTGTATGGATTGCCATGGTGACAGGCAATGAGAAGTCAAAGGTGTTGACAAATGACCTGGCAGGACAGTCCTCTCTTCTACTTGGTCACTGAAATGGATGTCTGTGTTTAGTGAGTTAAGCGTGAACCAACAAAACCAGAGCAAGTTCAATACTCGAATGAACCCCGCATGATTTGACTTCGCCGCATCGAAGCCTTTTCATTAAAAAGCGTGTGCAAATTTCATCACCATGCATTTGCCGCAAAGAGAAATATGAGACCGGAGAATTGTTTTGCTACGTGGAATAATTGAAACGCTGAAACTAGATGAAGGATTTTCGTACATCTGTGCGCTTGCTGAATACTCTCTCTGCATTTTTAAAGCTCTCTTTCTTTGCGTTTGAATGTTTTCCTCATGTAAAACGCGAAGAGGACGTAACGGTAGTGTTAAGGCGATGGTGTTAATCATTCTGTTCCTGGCAGTTCAGCCGCATACACAGTGAAAAACTTTCTCTTTATCAATCCCGAAATACAACATTATATAATAACACATACATGTATGAACAATTAAGAAAAAGGGAGTGTGTGTGTGTGTGTGTATGAGGAGAGAGAGAGAGAGAGGAAGAATTGTAAAGACCAGTAAGACACAGGGGAATGTCTTTGCTATGAGACTACCCTGAAGGAAAAGACAAAAGTCAGCAGAGAGGAAATCCTGTGATTTTAATAGCACATCAGAGAATGGTAATTAAACTGCTCAAGATTGGGTTTTTGTGATTCACCACCATGTTTTTCAAAAGCTTTGTGAACTCCTCCTGAATTTTAGGATTGCTTACACTTAGAGCAAGTTTAATTACCAAGTCAATTTTCTGCCTCATGATGTAGACGAAACTTCAGATATTTTGCCTCCCTGTCTGAGCAAGGCTCTCTGTCCATCCTTTTTAAAAAGTATTGCAACATCATATTATAGCAGTGTTCTGAGACCCAGATCATTACGCTTAAATCAGATTTTTTTTTTTAGATGATTAAGAAGAGCAGGAGTTTAAAACTGTTTAAAAACTATTTTAAGAGTTTTGAAATGTTCTCTAACTGTGTTTTGTGCTGTACCCTAACTGCTCTGTAAAGTAGGCTCAGGGGATATCTACAGCTTGTCTTGCACCCCAGAGCTGGTCTCTGTTCTCTGTAAAACATTTCTTAGTCACATTTAGCGCTAATCCCACAAATATCCATTCTGTATGGATCAGCTCTACTCCTGTAAAAATGTTTCGCTCGTAAAAGCAACGTGGGAGTGGATAGTCAGATGAGGACTTGTTTTGTGGATGTTTAAAATGAAAAGTCACGTGGTGTGACGTGCGTTTTGGGCGCCTATGTGCCAAAGGTCGGTTTGATCTATGCAAACAGCCATCACCTCTGATGTACCCAGTTTGACACGCGTCATCTCTGGCCTTGCTCGTGAGCACTTTTCCATTGTGGAGTCATGTTTTTCTAAAGCGTGAAGACGTGGATATGTCACAGCAGCCCTGTAAACCTTATTAGGGAGAGTGTCTCCGTGTGTGTGTGTGTGTCCATCTGGAATGTTGTGTATTTCTGACCCCTGGCTTGGCATTTTTCTCCTCTCAATAATGCATCGATTTCCTGTATAACCTCATCTGCCAAATGCCTCGCGGCTCCAGACTGACCAATCAAAACCCTCCAGACTCATTCAAACTCCCAGCATGCCTTTAGAGAGTCTTATCAGTGTGTCAGTGCGGTTGGTACAGTAGTGAGTTTATCAGAACATACAGGAGGAAAAAAGAATTTGAATTCCCTTATGAAAGAAGACAAAAGATGGTTAACAGAAGCAAAATATTACATGCCTGCACAGTTAAATCTGCAGAGTTAAATCGGATCCACTTTAACACTTTAAGAGTGAAAATAGATCCAGATTTACTCTGGAGGACCTCATTTAACACTGCTGAGTTTACGGCATGTAGGTTTTTGGGGTTTTTTTGTTTTGGAAAGAAAGTGTTGTTTTAATTTTCTCTCTCTCTCTCTCTCTCTCTCTCTCTCTCTCTCTCTCTCTCTTTCTCTCTTTCTTTTTTTACCCTTTAAAAAGTGTCTGTCAGTGAGAGAACCTGAGTGGGAGAAGGGTTGAGTTGTTGTCTGGGCGAGGTGCTGTCTCTCAAACAGATAAATATGTGTTGTGATATTAGCCTCCTCATGTTTAGACCATAGCCGAGAGTGGCATAGAACAGAACCTCTTTTTCCTCCCTCCATCTTTTCTTTTCCTGCCGGCTCAGAGTGAGTCGTGCAGAGGACTGGCAGATTCTGGCCTCTTGCTAAGCGTTATTAAACCCATAATAAAATCTATTTATTTTCCTCTAAAGCTGTGGGCTTCCTCTATAGGCTGGACCAGGTCCAAACCTCAGGCAGGCAGGAGAGTGTGTGAGAAGGCAAGACTGGTTGACTCTGTACACTGGTGACTGATGGGCTCCAGTGTGAGTGGATGGACTGAACGGAGGAATAGGACGACAAGGTGCAGTCAGAGAACAATCTCTGACAACATCAGCTCCAGTTGTTTACTGAGCCTCACGTGGCACTCCTTTGAGAGCTCTCTTTGTGTGTGTGTGTGTGTGTGTGTGTGTGTGGTGTGTGTGTGGTGTGTGTGTGTGTGTTTGTGGTGTGTGTGTGTGTTTGTGGTGTGTGTGTGTGTGTGTGTGTGTTTGTGTGTGTGTGTGAGTGTGTGTGTACCTGCTTTAGTGGTAGGACTTTGTTTCATTAAAATCATCAAACAGAAATGATTTTACATGGTTTTCTTTCCAGGCCATTCTCTATCAGGTCTTTTGAAAAAAAAAACATATTTACATGTATATTTTCTTTTTCATTCTGTGTCACAGTGTGTTTAGATTCAGTAATGTCATAATTGCATAGTTTTGCTTTGTTTTAAACAAGCCCCTGTTGAAGCTGGTGGAATGAAGCATTTTTATGATTCTCAGGTTTTTAACAGCCGTTATTACAGAGTGATAAAGTTTATTCTCCTTTTACCTCTTTAACTACAAGGATTATAATCTCATAAACCACCATTAAACAGTCAATATCTGAGACATCCTCCCAAACCTGCCACTTTTCAAAACACAATCTCCCACAGATTACCTGACTTGCTGTCTGACTCCCTCAATTAGGACTTTGCGTGGGTAGAGTGGGCTTGGAATGTGTGTCAACACACACACACACACACACACACACACACACACACACACAAAAACACGTGCACACGTTCAGTAGACAAGACACAAAACAAAACAAGAGAAAAAAAGCTCATTTCTTTAGCCTGACCCAGCTAGCCTAGAGACTAATTAACATTTTTATGTAAATGAGGTGTTTCTGCTCATCTTCCCACTGCCTAATTATTTCTGTTATTTTAATATCAGACTGGCTTTGATGTCCCAATTCTGCATTTAAGGAGTGTGAGTTTTCATCCTCTCCTCCCTCTGTGGCCTTCTCTCTCTCTCTCTCTCTCTCTCTCTCTCTCTGTGTGTGTGTGTGTGTGTGTGTGTGAACTACATGGGGAGTGCAGATATTACAGCCTGGTAAATTAGGCAGATCTCTAAGGAGTGAGGGCAGATTTCTTGGCTGTGGAGATTTGTACATGTGTAAATGTAGCTTGTTAGAAATCTCTCTGTCTCTTTCTCTCTTGAACGAACGCACGCGCGCGCGCACACACACACACACACACACAGGTGAAGGAGAGAGAGCACTGTGAGAGGACATAGCCCTACGTGTTCCTCCAGTGTAAGAACATACGCACTGCGCTGCACCAGTTTTCCTGAGGGGGGAGCCCTCACACATCTGCCATCATCCCATTTTCCATATGGCCCCAGCAGCAGGCCTGGGATCCATTTCCCATCCCTGTCCTCTACAGGCAAAACCATAATGACTGATAAGAGATGAGCAGACGAGCACGTACTGATGTTCACTGATTTATTTTTAATTGGTCAGTAATGCATATTTATGCACACTTACTCTCTGAGTTTGTACCACTCTTTCATACAAAGACAGAGGCTCACTGGGTAGGTATGTGTAAATGAACTTCAGCTGTGTTGGGTTGGCAGGTCAGAGGTCTCTCTTTCTCTCTCTCTCTCTCTCTCAGTACTGTGGGATTAGAGAATATCCACTTTTGTGGATTATAAAATCTAAGGTGTGACGGGGGGACATTGTTAGAGTGTTAAAAATGATACAGTGTAAAACTATCATCACGGATTTTCATAAACATGAAATATGATCGTCTCCTCTCTCTTACAAGGCTTTTATTAATGACGCTCTGTCATGGCCGCGATCCCCTGCATATTCGCATATTAAACAGGCAGGAACAGAAATGCTCCCTTTTATTGCCTCCAGACATAAATCAGCGTAACACGTCTCCTCATCATTTACGCTCCCCCTCTCGGCCAAGTCCTCTCTTATTTAAATGAATTGGCCGAGCATTCTCATTGGCTGACTGGCTGTGTGGCAGGTTTAGGCGGGCTGAACTGGTGACACTGGAGCAGTTTAAATTGATATACTGTTTTTCTATTAAAATTGCTCAGGCTAGCACTCGTTTGCCACGCCATCTTCCCCCCATTTTCACTCCTCTTAAATTCAAATGGCTCCTCAGCTTCAGCAGCGTGAGCAACAGACTACAGATCTGTTTTTCCTTTTCACAGATATGAAAGAGAAAGAGAGAGAGAGAGATTCACATAAAACATGTACCCTACGATGTGACTCAGTTAATATATGAGAAATAGAATGAAATGCTCTTTTGCGGATGGCTGTTTGTTTTTGTGTGTTTCTCTGACTGTAAGAGGCCCTGTCCCTGTCACTCTTGCTTGTTCCACGTCTTTTGCTGCTGCAGAACATGTTCGGATCAGAGAGTGGCATAAAACAAAAAACAATGCATGTTTCACTCGTCAAACCGTCCACACATGTTCTTACAAGACCTTTAATCCACTAGCACTTTCTCTCTGTCTCAGCTTCAGTTGGTGATTTTAGTGGTTGTACTTCATTTTAGAAGTGTTCTTTAGCTTTATTCAAACAGGCTTCCAAATGGATGATGTTTTTGCCACATTTGTATCTGTGAGAGAGGACTAGCTGTTTTGAGCTAAAGATTTAAAGAGGTGCAGTTTATCATGGTTTTCTCTTCTCCTCTTGGGTTGACATGCCTATCCCAAACTCAGTCTTTTCTCTGTGTGGAATCTGTTATGATATATAAATATTTCCTTCAATCATAAAGCAGGTTTATAAATAGTGTGATTTTACCCTCAGCCGCTCTACTTTATTAATGAGCCTTTTCATTGAAATCCATCAGAGCTTTGAGCAGACTAGCGGAAAGCAGTATTATTTTTGCTGGTGTGAGGCTAACGCTTTAGCGTCACAATCATTTATCTTGTGACCTAGAATAGATTTAATTAACAGGAAGTCTCTCTCTCTCCCACTCTCTCTTCCCCCCTCTCCCTCACACACACACACACACACACACACACACACACACACACACACACACACATACACACACACACAAAAGATGAGTGCCAGGCCACTGTCCATTAGTCCCACCACCAGCATACCCAGTCCAGCCCATCTAGTTAACCCAGGTCAAGACCAGTTAAGAATTAGTCGTAATATTTATCCATGTAAAGCACTTTGACGGAAACACTGAATTTGCAGTTATTAACCAGGAGCCTGACGGTAAAAGTTAGAACACCTGCAAGAAATCTTGAGAGCTAATCCGAGACGTTGATGCACTAACACTAACTAGTCAAAACTAGCGTGTATTAAAAGGCGTCTACATTATGAAAATTTGATTATTCTGAAGTTTAGCTATTTTCCGTTGACCTGTGTAAAATCTTCCGTATATATGTTATGATGATATACGGATGATTTAACGTATAATGTTACTCATAGCCACTCAAAATCTCTGTTCATTAAAGATGAGGTATTCCACTATGTTTGCAGAGCTACTTTTTATGTTGGGGTTTCTATGTCATTCAGTATTGTGGCTGTGTAAATTCAGCACATTAAGTGCTGGTTTTGTCTGGCACTTTTTAAAACTGCAGTGTTTCATCAGAATGTGTTTAAAACACCCTTTCCCACTATGAAACTACAGTCACTATCTCAGAGTTAAATGATCATCACTAACCTGGGCCTGGTTCCCTCCTCAAGCTCCATCATCACTACTCCTAAGCTCCACTCCCTGCTCCTAGTGAGATGGATGTGACTTTCAGTGTTAACTCTGTCATTGTTCAGAACGGGAGTGTGTCTGTTTGTTCTGAACAGTGCCAAGATCACAGTACTATATCTGTATGAAAGTATTACACTGTTTGGTCAATATTAGAGTTTTCATTACATATTAGAGAGCATGTTAGAGAGCTGGGGTTCCCTGTGTCAGTGCTGCTCCTCTGAGGCATGACACCACCCGTAACCTGGTTCAGCTTGAATGAAAATCCTGATCTCTGAATGTGAATCAGACTGAATGGAAAACCTGGTCTCTGAATGTGATTTAGACTAAAGGATAAACCTGGTCTCTGAATGTGGTTTAGGGTGAAGGATAAACCTGGTCTCTGAATGTGGTTTAGGCTGAATGGAAAACCTGGTCTCTGAATGTGGTTTAGACTAAAGGATAAACCTGGTCTCTGAATGTGGTCTAGGCTGAAGGATAAACCTGGTCTCTGAATGTGGTTTAGGCTGAGAGATAAACCTGGTCTCTGAATGTGGTTTAGGCTGAAGGATAAACCTGGTCTCTGAATGTGGATCAGACTGAATGGAAAACCTGGTCTCTGAATGTGGTTTAGGCTGAATGGAATACCTGGTCTCTGAATGTGGTTTAGGCTGAATGGAAAACCTGGTTCTGAATGTGGTTTAGGCTGAATGGAAAACCTGGTCTCTGAATGTGGTTTAGGCTGAAGGATAAACCTGGTCTCTGAATGTGGATCAGACTGAATGGAAAACCTGGTCTCTGAATGTGGTTTAGGCTGAATGGAATACCTGGTCTCTGAATGTGGTTTAGGCTGAATGGAAAACCTGGTCTCTGAATGTGGTTTGGGCTGAAGGATAAACCTGCCCTCTGCACACGGTTTAGCCTGGTTTATGCTAGCAGTGCTCTGATGTTCGGGGCCCTGGAGTCAGAAGTAAACTGAAGATGGGCCTTCGTTTTCCTTTAAAAACATTCCACTGATACGACTACACTACAGTAATATTAATGTGGGCTGTGCCTTACTCTCCTGCTCTACCGTGTCTGCTCCAGGGACAGCTCAGACTAAGACTTCATAAATTTACAATGAAATGTGGATGTTTCCTCCATTTTTTTTTTCCCATTCTTTTCCATTTGGCAGAAGAAGCCCAGTTCCCTCTTTGGTTTGTTTTTAATAAAGCATAGATAGACAGGGAGGGTAGCTGACCAGGCCTGGCTGCTATTCCAAAGAAGCAGAGCGCTGGGAATTTGGGAATATGGTGGAAGTTGGGATTGGTAGGCAGCATCGAAATGGGATGTGTGTTTATAAAATGATTTTGACTCACTTGGGATGGTCAAGATGTATCATCATAGATGGAGACAGACAGAATCCTGTAGTTTTTCTTCACTGCAGTGTGTATTCATTTACTTCATCTAAACTCTCCTCAGAAGAACCCCTTATTTCCCTTTTGAACTGAATGGCCCCTCCTCCGTGTGTGTGTGTGTGTGTGTGTGTGTGTGTGTGTGTGTGTCTGTGCGTGAGTGCATACGTGTCTGGATTGTACAGCTGCACCCCTGCAGTTGTTTAGCAGGAGGCTTTCTCTCTCTCTCTTTCTCTCTCTCTTTATCCTTCTTTCTCACTGCTCTCCAATCTTATCCTGACTCCTGCGTGCTGGAATACCAGGGGAGAGCCAGTAGATTGAGTGCTTTATTGCCACTCAGAACAACCACCTCTCCCTCCACTCTGTTTATTTCTCTTTCTCTTGATTTTTTTTCTCTCCCTCGTTCACTCCTTACCTCTCTTGATGGTTGGAGATTGTTTGAAGCACTGGCCGTTATGGCCAGTAGACTGCCTCCCAGAGAACCTCTTTAAAGCTAGCTCTCCGAGGACATCCCCTTTCAGCAGGAGCAGCAGTAGTCCCAGCTACTGTTTTAATCATATCTTTAGCGCTGATAATGATTCTGACATGTTTGGTTATTGTTCCGATATGGAGTCAGTGAAGCCTGCAGGGCAGTGGCTGCTGCAAACAGCCTGTTCTTTTTCTCTCGCTATTGACTGTCTTCAGCGAGGCGCGGAACCCTGTGCAGTCGGCGAGAAAAAAAACAGTCCAGATTTCTGCCGTCTGAGACGGGCTCAGCCAAACGACTTCATTTCAGGGCCTGACATGTTCTATACGCCACGCTCGGCTCAACTCTGCCCCACAGCACAAATTGATTTTCAGTGTTTTCTCTAAAAACATGGAACTCAAATATTATCGGTACTGTTCGGCTTAATGAACTCTTCCACTGAGGAGTTCTTCCCCCTCCTCTCCACTTCCCACTCATATCATTTCAGAACTCGGTCACAGTTGATGGATGGATGGATTTTTTTTTGTTGTTGTTTTTGGTTTTTTTATTTCTCTTGAATTTGAAGCAGCTAAAAGGCTGCTGAGAATTCTGGCCAAGATACGGTATTTCATACCGATTTTCCGCCCAGTTTCAGCTGACATTGGCAGCATTGTGAAGCTACTTGTGTTTTAGGACCTTACTTGGCCACTTGCCAAGTGACCTCTCTCTCTCTGTCTCTCTCTCTCTCTCTCTCTCTCTCTCTCTCTCTCTGTCTCTGCCTCCCTCTCTCTCTCTCTCTCTCTCTCTCTCTCTCTCTGTCCCACCTCTCTTTCTCTCTCTCTCTCTCTCTCAGTTGTGCTTCAGCCCCTATTGATCTGGGGGTGTTTGCCAGCTCGTGTTTGAACAGGATTCCCTCTGTGAATGGAGCGTGGGAGGCAGCTAACAGAGTCCGAGCCTCTTTATTCAGCAGAACATCTTCATTCAGTCTTCACTCTTCATTCGCCACTCGCAGGACACCATGGTTAAGGCACCAAAGGAAAAAAAGGAAGGAAAAAAAAACTGCCTTGACTGCTGTTAGTGATGCTGTCTTTAAAACCCTGCATGAGCTCTCTTCTGACTGTTTGTGTGAGGTTGTAACTGTTACAGAGGAGGTGAAGGTCCTGAGATTGGAACCAGTTCCGGGTCACTGACTGCATGTAAATACGGCCCCTTACAGGAGAGATAAGCCCACAGCTCCCTCTCCATCTTCCCCAATGCTTTTCACCCATTAATCACTGACTCCCTGCCTGTCCATTGCTCTAATGGACTTACTCTGTGTATGCACTCTGTCTAATGGAGTTAGTCTACGCACACTGGTCTGTCTCCCAGAGTTATTCTACTTGCACTGGTCTGTCTACTGGAGTTAGTCTACCCACACTGGTCTGTCTACTGGAGTTAGTCTACTCACACTGGTCTGTCTACTGGAGTTAGTCTACTCACTCTAGTCTGTCTAATGGAGTTAGTCTACTCAATCTGGTCTGTCTACTGGAGTTAGTCTACTCAGTCTGGTCTGTCTACTGGAGTTAGTCTACTCACGCTGGTCTGTCTACTGGAGTTAGTCTACTCACGCTGGTCTGTCTACTGGAGTTAGTCTACTCACACTGGTCTGTCTACTGGAGTTAGTCTACTCAGTCTGGTCTGTCTACTGGAGTTAGTCTACTCACGCTGGTCTGTCTACTGGAGTTAGTCTACTCACACTGGTCTGTCTACTGGAGTTAGTCTACTCACACTGGTCTATCTACTGGAGTTAGTCTACTCACACTGGGCTGTCTACTGGAGTTAGTCTACTCACACTGGTCTATCTACTGGAGTTAGTCTACTCACACTGGTCTGTCTACTGGAGTTAGTCTTCTCACACTGGTTTGTCTACTGAAGTTAGTCTTCTCACACAGGTCTGTCTAATGGAGTTAGTCTACTCACACTGGCCTGTCTGCTGGAGTTAGTCTACTCACACTGGTCTGTCTACTGGAGTTAGTCTACTCACACTGGCCTGTCTACTGGAGTTAGTCTACTCACACTGGTCTGTCTAATAGAGTTAGTCTACTCACACTGGTCTGTCTAATAGAGTTAGTCTTCTCACACTGGTCTGTCTACTGGAGTTAGTCTACTCACACTGGTCTGTCTACTGGAGTTAGTCTACTCACACTGGCCTGTCTACTGGAGTTAGTCTTCTCACACTGGTCTGTCTTCTGGAGTTAGTCTACTCACACTGGTCTGTGTACTGGAGTTAGTCTACTCAAT
Organism: Chanos chanos; assembly: GCF_902362185.1. Classification (NCBI taxonomy): domain Eukaryota; kingdom Metazoa; phylum Chordata; class Actinopteri; order Gonorynchiformes; family Chanidae; genus Chanos; species Chanos chanos. Next base: position 35,324,551 of record NC_044496.1, read on the forward strand.
CTGGTCTATCTACTGGAGTTAGTCTACTCACACTGGTCTGTCTACTGGAGTTAGTCTTCTCACACTGGTCTGTCTACTGGAGTTAGTCTACTCACACTGGTCTGTCTACTAGAGTTAGTCTTCTCACACTGGTCTGTCTACTGGAGTTAGTCTACTCACACTGGTCTGTCTACTGGAGTTAGTCTACTCACACTGGTCTGTCTACTGGAGTTAGTCTGCTCACACTGGTGTGTCTAATAGAGTTAGTCTACTCACACTAGTCTGTCTACTGGAGTTAATATACTGATGCATTCTGAATAATAGGGTTAGGTTACTCATGCTGGTATGTGTACTGAAGTTTCTTAACTCATTCAGCTTGTCTTGTTGAGTTACTCTGCTCTGTCTAATAGAGTTTGTATACTCAGCCAGTCAGTCTCATTGTTACTATTACTGTAAATGAGTGTTACACATTGTGAGATATGCACAGTGTTGAATGTCTGGTCTGTCTTCCAATCAGAAACAGAGGAAGCTTTGTGTGAAGGTGAAAGTTGAAGTGTGTGTGCTTTTCCTGCTGAGTAATTGAACAGTGATTCATTTGCTCTGGGCTTGAATGTGGACATAGTGTAATTGCTGGTGCCTGATTTCTGATGTGGTAACTCCAATTCTCTCTCTCTCTCTCTCTCTCTCTCTGTCGCTGTCACTCTGTTCCTCTAAGCCATATTTCAGCTGCTAACAAGTAGCCTAGTTCTCTCTCCCTGCCAGAGTCAAATATATTATTGTTTTTAGGACCTCGCTTTAGCATGCCAAAGAACAAAATCTTTGTTTCTCCCTTGCAACAAAAATCTTTATCTGGTTATTCACTGTCTCCCCTAATCATTTACCCTCCTCAAACAGGCTAACATTTCATTGGCTGCCCAACAAAGCATGTGGCATTTGGAACAGGCCAGTTGTCACTGGGAGACTCAGCACAGCAAAGTTATGAAAATAACACTGGAACCAGCTGAGGCATTCTTGTCTTTGTTTTTGTTTTTGTTTTTTTCAGGCCGAAGCCTGAGTCTGAATGATCTTGTCTAGCCTGTGTCTTCTGTCCTGTCACACCCAAACTTGGTTTACAGGTGTTGAGGAGTGGTGTTCTCTAGTGTAGGCATGCCTGTTGAGAGGTGTGTGTGTGTCTGTGTGTTTGAATTCATGCACAGGCATTGTGTGTGATCATCTCAATCCCCCATCTTTGACTCTGTGGTTACTCTCTCTGTCTGTCTGTCTCTCTCTCTCTCCCTCTTTCTCTTTCTCTTTCTCTTTCTCTCTCTCTCTCTCTCCTGCTGTGTGTGGTTGGAGGTAGACAAACAGCGCCTGACCTCCCAGTCTGGCTCCTCTCTCTGTTGACCAGCTCTGGGCCTGTTTGATTGACTCTTTGACAAGCTCTCCTTGCCCCCTCTCCCTAGGCCTGTGCCTCGCTCTCCAAACTGAATCACTAACTAGATCCCCTCGCCCCCCCCCCGACCCCCTTCCCTGTCCTTCACCTTCAAACTTACACTCCTGACCCCCACTGGGAGAGCTGTGTGTGTGTGTGTGTGTGTGTGTGTGTGTGTGCTTTCGCAAAACCCAGTCTCGCACGGCGGGTTATCTGAACAGAATAATTAGCAAATAAAAGAAATGAGGCATTGGTGTGGTCTGACCTGAGAGTGTCAAACTGCTGTTTACTGTGAAGAGACAGGAGTCAAACTCATGTGCTTCAGCCCTGACCCCTCCCCACTGCTGACAAACAGGCTGAACTACAGGGGGAGAGTGGAAAGACGTCAGAACAATGGAAATCCAGGGGAAACTATCGGTTCTCGCCCCTGTGTGTGTATCTGTGTGTGCATGTGTTCACGTGATGTGATATCTCTTTTGTAATCTGATATAAACTCCAGATATCTTTATAACAGGACTACATTAACAGAACAGTGCTGTTCACGTTTTTGGCCATGTGTTATAAAAGTGTGATATTATTCAACATCAGTTAGTTACACCACAAACACACACACACACACACACACACACACACACACACACACATGGCTGCTGGAGAAAGCCATTAATTGTGGGGTTTTTTTCTTTCCAAACCCATCAGTTATCAAGTCTGGTGTGGCTTATGTCATGGCAGTGTATCCCCCCAGCTTTGTTTTGAAAGGAAGTGACCAATAAACCTATTTTTCATTTCCCTTAGCACATGTCTGTAGTCGTGCAATGCTTACTGCGCTGTCTACATGTTTTTGTATTCAGCAGGAGAAAGTCACGCTCTTTAAAACACACAAAGGACTCAAAGGCACTGAACATAAGGTCAAATGAATCACAGCTCTCAAAATTTGAGCACTGTAAGTTAACATGTTTTCAGTCTTAGAAACAGAATCATGAAGTTGTGCTAGAGCCATTTTTTGTAGCTTTAGTTGTGTTGTCTGTTTCCTGTGACAGTGTCTTGTTGGCATGTGTGTGTCTCAGGGTTTGGTGAAAAAACAGAGGAGGATGCTGTGTTCAGTTTAGTCAGGTGTGTTTCATCAGGATCTGTCCTGTCTTGGCAGGTGTTACCTGTCACTGTTGTCTGTGGTACCTGTTACTGTTGTCCGTGGTACTTGTTACTGTTGTCTGTGTTACCTGTAACTGTTGTCTGTGTTACCTGTAACTGTTGTTGTGGTACCTGTTACTGTTGTCTGTTGTACCTGTTACTGTCATCATGCTGATCTCAGACAATCAGCAACACTCTGACTTACTTTGAACTCAATGTGAACATTGCAAAAAACAAAAAGATTTTGTGTGTGTGTGTGTGTGTGTGTGTGTGTGTGTGTGTGTATGTACGCATGTGCACATGTGTGTGTGTGTGTGTGTGTGTGTGTGTGCGTGAGCGTGAGCGTGTGCGTGTGCGTGCTGACTGGCCGTCTCTTCCTCTGTGCCCAGTGCAGTTCTGTATTGTATGACAGGAAATGCAGTGAGACTTGAGCTGTCAGTGCAGCCACCACCAGAGACTCTGACATGACAGTCCACAAGCACCGAAGCCAAAGCTTTCTTCTCCAGCTCCGCATCAGCCGTGCTCCTTTTATCAGTGCTAAAGCAGGGTGTTATCCTAATTAACTGCAACCTGACATGTCCTGCAGTATGGCAAATGTCTAACAGAGGGCAGTTTTCTGACTCAGAGAAAACAGAAACTATTCAGGAGAGAGAGAGAGATTCTGCAGAATCTGTCAATGGTGTGTGTGTATTACAGAGAGAGAGAGAGAGAGAGAGAAAGTGACAGAGAAAGAGACAGAGAGAGAGAGAGAGAAGGAGAGAGAGAGAGGAGAAGATCATTGGAAATGCTGTTATCGGTCTGCCGTTTAACCTTTTCTCTTGGTCTTGAGTATCAGAGGGATCATTGAGAGAGCTCCTCTGTTTGTTTGTTTGTTTATGTAAAATCAGACATGTGGAACTCAAACACAGCACACTGCTGTGCCTCCCTCACAGGGCAGCAGCTTAGGATCAGGTTAAAAAAAAAGGGGGGAGGGTTGTGTTATTAAAATTTAAATGTCGCTCACTAATCGGCAACATATTGAAAGAAAGAGCTGGTGTGGAATGAAAAGGTTAATATTACAGTGAGCATGGAAATAATTACACATTGAATCCAATTAGCACGCCCAAGCTCTCTTTTCTCTCGGTGATTCTGTGCTAAGCCTTTCGTAATTAGAACAGGACTGATTAGTGACCATTCATTAGCAGACAGCTCTTCATTTATTTGTTTATTTATTTATTTATTTATTTATGTATTCATTCATTCATTCATTCATTCATTCATTCATTTATTTATTTATTTTCAGAAAAGGATTTGAGTCATATTCTTTATTTGTATGTGTATGTGTATTTGATAATTGATTGTGATTGATATTGGCTTCAGCAATGTGTTTTAATGGCAGGAAATGCCCTTTTCTTCATGTGAGGTGAAATCCATTATTAAAATTGTATTTTTAATCTTAATAAGCAGATTAATCTTAAATATGTGAGGAAAAAAGACACTTGAACAGAAAAGCTGTTTTTTTCCCCTTCAACCTTGCATGTAAGAACCTTGACCTTTGACCTGTGAGGAAGGACCTGGGTTACTTGGCTCTCAGGATGGCTCCAGACAGTCAGGTATCAGTGTGTGCACAGACAAATTGATTGCTGCCAATCGCTATTGATACCTGCTGATTGCTATCTGGTCTCCACCAGGTCTGACTTGCAGAGAAACATCACACTTATACTTTAAGGATGCCAAGGTCAGAGGTCACATGTGTGTGTGCGTGTGTGTGTGTGTGTTACAGAGGGATGGACATCCTTGATGCATGCGTGGGTTTCATTGATCCGGGAAGAAAAGCTTAGATGAGAAAGCGCTATCCTGGTAATGAAACACCAGAATACTATTTGACTGAAATCCAGGATACAGCTTACAAAACTTTACCAAACTCAAAATGCAACAGGAGATAAGATTCAGAGTGTTCCTAATGGAATACTCCAGACTCGCTGAATGAAGTTAGGGAGGCTTAACTCAGTTTGTGAAATGAAAGTAAAAGAAAATCTCTCTCTCTCTCTCTCTCTCTTTTCCCTCAGATCATGTATTCTGTATGTGTGTTTTTTATGTTATGTTTTGTGCTCTAAATCCATTACACTCTCCAGATTCTGTGAAGAAAACTCTGGGAAAAGTTTGAATAAGTTTTAAGTGTAAATAGTCTTTTCTTTTTTTGTGAGAAACTCAGATGGACAAAAATCTTTGTAACTTTAATGAACATGCATTCCTGTATGGAAATGTATGGAGACACTGCGACAGTTACTGTTTCTTCTGAAGATTATTGTCTTAACGGCGTCTCAATCAGTCCGTGATATTATACTGTGTATACCGTAGATTTACAATGCTAAAACTCCACTGATACTGTCCTCAGTGCCTCAGTGCTTCAGTGCCTCAGTGACTCAGTGCCTCAGTGCCTCAGTGCCTCAGTGACTCAGTGACTCAGTGCCTCAGTGCCTCAGTGACTCAGTGCCTCAGTGCCTCAGTGACTCAGTGACTCAGTGACTCAGTGCCTCAGTGCCTCAGTGACTCAGTGCCTCAGTGACTCCGTGCCTCAGTGCCTCAGTGCCTCAGTGACTCAGTGCCTCAGTGCCTCAGTGCCTCAGTGACTCAGTGACTCAGTGCCTCAGTGACTCAGTGCCTCAGTGCCTCAGTGACTCAGTGCCTCAGTGACTCAGTGCCTCAGTGCCTCAGTGACTCAGTGCCTCAGTGCCTCAGTGACTCAGTGCCTCAGTGACTCAGTGACTCAGTGCCTCAGTGCCTCAGTGCCTCAGTGACTCAGTGCCTCAGTGACTCAGTGACTCAGTGCCTCAGTGCCTCAGTGACTCAGTGCCTCAGTGCCTCAGTGCCTCAGTGCCTCAGTGACTCAGTGACTCAGTGCCTCAGTGACTCAGTGCCTCAGTGACTCAGTGACTCAGTGCCTCAGTGCCTCAGTGCCAGAGTCGAGTCAGAGGGGCGGAGCGCGAGAGCTGAATAAAGTTGTATACAGGACAGGGGTGTGGGGAGGCTGGCAGCTGGATCAGACATCAATAAAGCCAGAAAAGACGCTCAGTCCCCCCCCCCCACCTCCTTCCTCCCTTCCTGACTCCACCTGTCCCCCTTGCAGTAAACACATGCATTTAAATCAGCCACACGCTGCCGTGGTAACAATGACAAATGATGCTGGATGTAATTTTTTTCTATTAACATAAAGTAATATAAACTGAAGGACACCAGTCTATAGAAAGAGTTAGTAGCTAATGTTCCATGTCAGATGTGGACAATGTCATGGCTGAATACAGATTAGGCAGTGTCCTTCTCCCCCCTGAGGGAATTAAGCTTTGACACACGATTGGCTGCCAAGTGTATTAGTGCATCTCTCTGGTGCCAGTTCTGTCTTCCCTGGACTATTAACCCCTCTGCTCCGCTGGACCTCAGACCCTCTACCCAAATTCACACACACACACACACACACACACACACACACACACACACAGATTCTCTCATGACCCCGTTGTGTCCTACCCCTCAGGAGTGTGTCTTTTGTAAAGCCCACAGTGCCAGAGATGCGTGATAAACTACAGCTTGGGTTTGGTTATGCTGAAGGCTTCAGGCTGGGTTTTGTATGCTGTTTACTTCACTTTAGTACCGTCTCACACGCATACACACACAGACACACACCCCACACTCTTCTCCTCTTGATATATCCTCCTCCTTCTCCTGCACCTCCTCTTTGATAGTTCTCTTTCTTCTGCATGTTCCTCTTAAGGAATTCAGAAGCATTGAGCGAAGCCCTAGACAGAGGTGTAGTTTTTCTGTTTATTAGAGTGGGAGGATTATAGGGCTTATAATGATTATTGGTGTCCAGATTGGACTCACCAGGTGTTTGTCTGAGTATTTGGTTTGATGGCCGCTCTGTGGCACAATAACAAAAGGCCTGTTTCTAAACAGTTTTAGTCAGTGAAGTTGATTAAAAAAAAGTTCACAAGTAAAAAGAAAGGATGTGAGGACATGTGTTTCACAGATGCAGGAGAGTTAGAGAATGCAAAACAGTTTGCTTGTGTGTGTGTGTGTGTGTGTGTGTGTGTGTGTGTGTATGCATGTGTGTGAGTGTGCATGTGTACGTGTGTGTGTGTGTGTGTGACATGATAAATTCATATGATGTGTATAGTTAGCAGACCTGTTTCTCTGACCTCTGCTTCCGTCTCTGTCTCCTCCACACTGTTCCTGGACTGGTCCCACATATCAGACTGGGCCATAGACTAGGATTCAAAATGTTTTGCTCTGACCCATTAATGAGAGAGCAGTAACGGTCCCTGTGTTAGAAGATCATCCCCCTCACAATTGTCATATAAAAATTACATAAACACTCCTCCACTGTAATTATAACTGCATGTATGCAGGTATGCGACTCATGTATGTCATGGATTATAATTTACTTTTTTCCTTTCAAACGGGTCAGTTTTATGCTTGCTACTGGTCTAATATGACTTGGAAGGAAGCTCTTTCTTTTGGTGCTTGCTTGGGACCTTGTCAGCCAGTGAAAGGTGGGTGAATTATGAGGAAAAAGATGTCAGCGCTCTCTGTGTGTCTTCTGATAGGAACATGGTGTCTTAGGGTTCTGTGTGTGTTCTGATAGGAACATAGAGTGTGTTAGGGTTCTGTGTGTCTGTTCTGATAGGAAAGTGGAATGTGTTATGGTTCTCTGTGTGTGTTCCAATAAGAACATGGAGTGTGTTAGAGCTTCATGTGTTCTGATAGGAAAGTGGAGTGTGTTAGGGTTCTGTGTGCATTCTGATAGGAACATGGAGTGTGTTAGGGTTCTGTGTGTATTCTGATAGAAACATGGAGTGTGTTAGGGTTCTGTGTGTGTTCTGATAGGAAAGTGGATTGTGTAAGGGTTCGTTTGAGGACGAGGCATCTAAAAACAGAGGTAACAGAGGGATATTGATGGACAGATAATAGACCAAGATAAATACTTCAAGTCTGTCTGTCTCTTCATTTCTCAGTACAGCAGAGTAGTGTTTGTGTGTGTGTGTGTGTGTGTGTGTGTGTGTGTGTGTGTGTGCGTGTGTGTGTGTGTGTGTGTGTGTGTGCGTGTGTGTGTGTGTGTGTGTGTGTGTGTGTGTGTGTGTGCGTGTATGTGCGTGTATGTCGGGAGCCTCAGTGTCTCTACTGTCAGGGCTTTTTTGTGTGTGTGTGTGTGTGTGATGATGGCGTCAGTACCTAATGCAGAGTTTGGGTCTGTGCCCTGTGTGAAGTGCTGAGATAGTGACAGTAAATTACGGATTGATTTCCTCTTTAACTGAAAAGTCAAGTTATTGAATCTGGCCATAGATGATTTATCTCATCCACTGTTGACTGTACTGAGAACAGTGGTGTCTATAGACTTGGAACAGTGGTATGTATAAAACTGGAACAGCGGTGTATATAGAGCTGAAATGGCGGTTTGTGTAGAACTGTAACACTGATGAGTATAGAACTGGAACAGCAGTTTGTCTAGAACTGCAACAGTAGTTTGTATAGAACTGGAACAGCAATGTGTTTGGAGCTGAAACAGTGGTATGTATAGAACTGGAACAGCAGTGTGTATAGAACTGGAACAGAGTTGTGTTTAGAACTGGAACAATGGTGTGTGTAGAACTGGAACAGAGGTGTGTATAGAACTGGGACAGCAGTGTGTGTAGAACTGGAACAGAGGTGTATGTAAAACTGGAATGGCAGTGTGTATAGAACTGGAACAGCGGTGTGTATAGAACTGGAACAATGGTGTGTGTAGAACTGGAACAGAGGTGTGTATAGAACTGGGACAGCAGTGTGTATAGAACTGGAACAGAGGTGTATGTAAAACTAGAATGGCAGTGTGTATAGAACTGGAACAGAGGTGTATGTAAAACTGGAATGGCAGTGTGTATAGAACTGGAACAGCGGTGTGTATAGAACTGGGACAGCAGTGTGTATAGAACTGGAACAGAGGTGTATGTAAAACTGGAATGGCAGTGTGTATAGAACTGGAACAGCGGTGTGTGTAGAATGGCAGAGAGCACAGCAGAGACTCTATCACTGACATATCTATGTATAGGTCTGAGTGCCCTTAGCTTCCCTCTCTCTCTCTCTCTCTCTCTGTCTCATACTTAGTGCAGAGGAGATCTGGGTGTCCACATGGTTTGTGTGAAGATGTAGGGGGTTGGGTGTGGAGTATATGACACTGTGTATGTACATGTGTGTGTGTGTACGTGTGTGTGTGTGTGCTGAGGGCAGCCGGAGTCCCTGCTAGCTGCCTCTGACTAGCCCCTCTCCATTAGAGGGTGTGCTAACCTTGCAACAACAAAGTGACATCCCCATTTTTCACCTGGACCATCTCCCTCCCCCTTCTCCCCTCTCTCCCTCTCCTTCCCTCCCTCCCTCCGTCCCCCTTTTCACACTCTTCCCACTGGCACCCAGAGGTGAAGAGGGGGCTGCTGGGAAGGCCAGCACTCAGGTCTAAGACAAAATAGAAGTTATCACATTAGTCCTGCCCCTCCAATAAGTCTTCGCTACAATGCCAGCCTGAGATCAGTAATTCAAATCAACAAATGGCTTATCAATATTTTTTCAATCGCCCATGAAATCTCTTAATTGGAACAAATAATATAAACCTCCCAAGACGTGGCTTTAAGAGCATATGAGCAAACACAACACTCACATCTGTACGGCATGCACAAGAGAAATGAATGCAAGTCCTTTTTCAAAATGCTGATTAGTTTGGTTTTTTTGCCGTTCTATGAATGTGAACTTCAAAATCAATTTCAAACACTTTTTTAGTTTAAACCTTTAAAATTTTTAGAAATGTGCTGCAGATTTTCTTCATTAACATCCTGGTGTGTGTGTGTGTGTGTGGGGGGGTGTTAATGAGGAAAATCTTTGTCACCTAGATCTGTGACACCCAGTTAAGTTGAAATTTCTGTTTTAATTCATTCTGGTTTGAACAGGTTTTATTCTACATCTCCCTGCTCCACAGCTCCATGTCAGCACACATATGGGAGTCAACAGGTGTGTATGTACATGTAGAACTGACGGAGAAATCTCCTCCCCGTCCAGGCCATGGCCCCCTCACTGTGCTACAACACACTGTAGTCTCTTTATTATTTGGAGATTTGTATATACTTTGTTGTGTGTATATTATCAAGGGGGTTGTGTTTGTGTGTGTGTGTGTGTCTGTGTGTGTGTGTGTGTGTGTGGCTCATGGCATTGTGTATAATCAATCAATCGTGGGAAAGTCCTGACGCCCAGCCGTCGCCCACAGAAGCAGGACTGGGTGCTTCCTACAGCCCAGCGCTGATTTGTTGATGATTGAATGAAGTGAATATATATTCCTCTGTGTGTGTGTGTGTGTGTGTGTGTGTGTGTGTGTGTGTGTTTTATGGTGTGTCTTTTCACTCTGAATGTGTGTGTGATCCATCAGAGTGTCATGTGATGAATAGTTGTGTCCTTCATGAGCTGATCTCCACACACTTACAGACACACACACATGCACACACCCAGACACAGAGTGATGCTGAATCCCTGTGGTGTAGAGCAGTTACTGAAGTAACTATGTCACAGGAATATCACTTTGTAACTTGGTTTTATAATGAATGAATTGTTACAGGAATATCACTTTGTAACTTGGTTTTATAATGAATGAATTGTTACAGGAATATCGCTTTGTAACTTGGTTTTATAATGAATGAATTGTTACAGGAATATTGCTTTGTAACTTGGTTTTATAATGAATGAATTGTTACAGGAATATCGCTTTGTAACTTGGTTTTATAATGAATGAATTGTTACAGGAATATCGCTTTGTAACTTGGTTTTATAATGAATGAATTGTTACAGGAATATCGCTTTGTAACTTGGTTTTGTAATGAATGAATTGTTACTGTGTAGCAGTTGGTGTGTGCAGAATGCAGAACTACACACAGGAGCATGTTTAAATACTTACAGTAGACTTGTACATCTCCTCATGCCCTGTTTGGAGAAGCTTTGATTGGATTTGAGCACAAGTTTCCTGGTGAAATCCTGCATGTTATCTGATTAATGCTGGTGGACTTGGTATTAATATTTAGAGTAAATTTCAGACTGATATCACATTAATGCTCATTTAAAAGACAGTCGCAGTCTAATCCTCTCTGTGTCCATTCTCACTGGGCTCTCACAGACGCTCTGTTGGTTAACATAAACATACACTTCCCTTTTAATGAGCACTAGTGTGTGTGTGTGTGTGTGCTTGTTGAAATGTTGAATAATTCTCTCTGATATGCGATCTTTTCAATATATATCTTTTCCAAATGTAAATCTTCTGTCCCTCACTGAATTTATCCAGTACACTGGTCATCACCTTATCATCAGCTCTCTAAAAGCAACAGATCAACACAAAGCCAAGACAAAAACCAAAAAACACCTTAGAGAAAGAGTTGAGTCCTCAGGCTTCATAATAACACACAGTCACTCATTTCACAATGATGTACACAAATCTGGATTTGCGTTTAAACCTAACACGGTTATCAAATGACTTCTGCTTTCCCCCTGTGTTTTGCCCCGTTATGTATGTATGTATGTATGTATGTATGTATTTGTTTGTTTATTTATGTGTTTATTAGCTGAGGTTAGTTCTGAGGGATTTGCATGCAGCCCAGTCTCTGATGTCCACTCTCAGGAGCAGCGTGGTGCTAGCAATGCTCACTCAGCAGATATTCACACAGAACACAGCCACATCCTGCAGCCTGGGTGCTCGTGCAGTCACATGACTCTTTACACATACTGTGTGTCTGTGTGTGTGTATGTGTGTGTCTGTGTGTGTGTGTGAGAGAGAGAAAGAGAGGGTGGGACCAGTATCGATTTATGGATTATAGATATAAACATAAACAGAAGAATAAACATGATAAGGATATGACAGAAGAGAAGAATACATATAATCATTCGGCTCTAAACATCTCAGTGTCGTTATCTTTGTTATGGATTTAATACCGCAGCTCCATTAGTGTTTCTGAGAAAAGACACAAAGAAATAACTGTGATATTTCTTTACAGAGGACACACCAGAGTAGTTGAGTACACAAAACTGGAAAAAATGCTCATTTTATGACTGACTGTTTTTCTGTTTTTGTGCTGTGACATCTGTGACGTTAAAAGCACAACACGCGTGGCGTGTTCAGGTGTTACACATGTTAAAGAGAATTTTATGAACTAAAGTGCACAAAATCACACTCACCATCTCCGTCTCTCTGTCCTGTGCAACATAAGAAATATGACTGTTTATGTCACAGTGTGGCTTGATCATAGCCAAAAGCTTTTTGATGAAATATTGTTGGTTGTTGTTTGACCTGTGTGTTTGTTGAGTGGCTCTGAGTATTAGCACACTGAAAGTTCAGTGAATGAATATTGTGTCACACTGTAAGTTTGAGTTCGCTGTGCTCACTAACTGGATAGCTCTGCAAGAGAGAGAGCATACACACAGGGTTTTGCCAGGAAATACCACTCTGGCTTGGCCCAAAACACAGATGTTTGGTACAATGTGCTTGTTGAAATTCCTCAGTACTTTTCATTCAAATCCACTTGTCCTGGGGGTGATTTTGTTGTTGTATTTCTCTCATATTGAACAGTGGTATACTCTCAGCTTTATTCTCCTCTGTGCAGGGGTAGGCAGATAACCATGCTGGCTGGGGAAACAGTAGACAGAATATGAAGTTACAGTATGTGTAGATTCAGACTGTGTGGTAAGGTATGTGTATTGTGCATGGTATGTTAATGGTTCTCATGTCATTTAAATATTTCTAGAATGCATTCATAGAATTCTATCTGAAATTTCCCACAATCCCTTCTCGTCTCCCACTGGTTAAAAATATTAATGTGTTACAGTCTGATAGACTAGACAAGATTACGCACAATGATAATAATAATAATAATAATAATAATTATACATGCAATATTATATATGATCAGATTTTATATATATCATATATAATATGGTGTGTGTGTGTGTGTGTGTGTGTGTGTGAATATGGAATATAAATATGCATCTAGATAGATATGAAATCTTATTGTTGACGTGCCAGTGTTCAGTAGAATTGGACATATGCAGCCTCCATTAGGGAGAAGCTTTCCCTGTTGAAAGAGTGTTTCTTTCTCTTTTGTTTAAACTGATGCTTGTATCAAAGCGGAGAATTCATAATACATTTCCTGCCCAAACCATGTTAGCAGAAGATCTAATATGACCAGAGGGTGCTCCCTCTGTGGAGAAGATCCTTCACATCTCAAACTTCAAGGACACTTGTTAATTTAAAGATCTATTATAAATGATTAATTTAGTATTTATGAATATTTTAAATCTCCTAATAAATTACCATGTATGCTATTAAACTCAACATCTATCTACAGATGTGAGGAAGAGAGCTCTTTGGCTGAAGAGTAAATGTACAGTGTCTGTTACTCCGTGGTCTCTCTCTCACTCTCTCTCTCTCTCTCTCTCTCACACACACACACAGCGTTGTATTTTGACATGTGATTTATCTTATGGGGAAGCTGTTTTTATGCTGGTCATTATGTAATCTATAAAAAAAGAAGCCCGTGGGTTTCCTGAGAGACGGAGGCTGTTGCCCGCACTGTTCGCATACAGACATGATTCTCCTCATAAATTCTATTATAGCCCCACAGCCAGTGTGGAGCACTGCTACTTTCAAGGCGCTAAGTGCTAAGTGGCGAACGAAATAGAAACTCGCTGGTGAACGTACCATTCTGCACAAAGTTCTCCATGACAACAGCTTCTGGCCCTCTTCAGCAAGTACCCATCACACTATCCGGTGACACTGTTCTGCTCCCAACCTCTCACACTCACTGACAGATATCCACCACAAACTCTAGGCTTCTAGTAGCCAAAGAACACCAGACAGGCTGACTTTTGACCTCCTGAGAGTTCATACAGCGTCTTCTAACAGCATCAGTGCACAAGTCACTGCAGTGCAACTTGATTAGAACTTCTGAGTATGGATGTCCCATTAAGTATGTGGGGAGGATAGATAAGTAGTTAAAAATTAAACTTGTTTACTTTGCCAGAAAATAAAAAAAAAATCAGGTGTAATTCCCTTTGGCAGTGACAAATACTTATTGACCATAAATACACACAGGGGGTGGTATTGATACTAGGGACACCGTGAGTGAGCATGTTGTAGAAAAAAGGATTTCACTCAGTAATTTATGAATTCAAATACGCACAAAGCACAGTGATTTTGTGCCTGGTGGAGAAAGGCACAGGCGTGTTTGTCGACTTCCTGTGTGGGATCAGTGCGTGTAGAGGTCGGTATTGACTGAGAATAATTCCTTAAAGCCCTGCTCTCTCTCACCGCATGCGTTGAGATTCTCGCTCGTCCCAAAGGGCCGTGTCTGTTATTGTAGCGTTTAAAGGCACAGTTAGCGCCACGTGGCCGAGCCAGCGTTTCTGATGGAGCCGTGTGACTTTAAGAGGCGGAAAAAGAAAAAAAAAGAGAGAGAGAGAGAAGCTGACAGGACACTGTAATATATCTCCTAACAATGGATCTGCTTTAAGTCTTCTATTGATTCCACGCCATCTCTCCCCTCCTCCTCCTCCTCCTCCTCCTCATCATCATCATCGTCAGCGTCAGCATCGTCGCCGTTATCTATACGACAGATCGGAAGAGCCTCCGTCGGATGCACTTATAGAGGATTGTGGGGAGAGGGTGCGTATCCTGTCCGGCCCCAGCCTGACCTTACGGCCCCCTGCGCTGCTCCAATAATGTTTTAAGGTGCTGCCTGGGCTTTTAAAGGAAATGAGACGGGAGTCTGAGGATGCCTTTAACAGCAGAGTGGAGCCCATTGAAACCTCGGCGAAACGGTCCAATAACGGCAGCGCTGCTCAATACCATCCCAAGCCTTTTAACTCACTCAAATTAAGTTTAAGTGTCCTTCAAAATGCCTGACTCTATTCATCTCCCATTTAGAACCCATTGAAAAGACCGCCACCCCCACCCCCCTGCCCCCTCCTCTCTTTCTCTCGCTCTCTCCCCCACACGCCATGCAGTTACTGCTGTAAGCAATACGATATCTATTAGATTACCCTGCCAGCACTTTGGCCCGCGGCGGCCACGAGGTGGGCTCAACTCACTGAGATTGTGAACCTTTTCACTGGATCCTCTCAGACTGGGAAAGGGGGTGGGTAAAAGGTTCGACTGGAGGGGGAGGGTGCTGGCTGGGTCTTTGTTGTGTCAGAAGGCTTTTAATATGAGGTCTTTATGATATGATTTGATAATGACAGTTTCAGTAAGTAATGCAGCGCTGGGATTGGAGAGATGGAGGGTGTGGGGTTAACAGGTAGGGGGGGGTTTATTTTTCGTTTTCTTTTTTAAATTGAATGGCGGTTAGCAGCCAAAAGAGCAAAAGATAGAACAGAACTTGCTCAGTTATTTGTATATGTATATACGTACATGTATATATATTTATATATATGTTTTTTAAATATTTTATTTTTTATAAATTAATTTTTATTTTTATTTACAGCTAGGTCCTCAAGTAAGTCCTCAGAGAGATTCTGTGGTTTACTCTGTTAGAAAAGACGGTGTAAGGCAGGACAGCGCTCACCTGCCCTGAGAACTGCCCATTCTGTCATTTTCCATTTTCAGAACTGTGCGTGAAATCTTCATTAGACTTGCACACCTGCCAACCATTTTTTTCCCTGTTCCTGTGGAGTAGCACGTGGCATTTTTGTTTTGCTCCTCCTGTGTGCCGAGCTTTAAACAGGCTCTTTATGAAGACATGTCAACAGGCATGTGGAAAAACAGGCCGACAGGCGACATGGGTGATGGGTGATTTACAAAGAGGACAAGTGCATTAGAATAAAACCTCAACAGTGATCCTTCAATCTGTCAGCTATACATATTTCATCATTTTCATAAATCACAGCAGTGCCGAGATGAGCACGTGTGTGTGTGTGTGTGTGTGTGTGAGAGAGAGAGAGTGAGAGAGTGATGGTTCCAGCATGTGGACAGGAGTAAACAGATCAGGGAGGAAGTGGCTAACTGCACGTCTGATGGTCATTGCTAAGTGTTAAAGATGAGGTGAAACCATTCACTTCCCCCCGCTCTCGCTCTCTCTCTCTCTCTCTCTCTCTCTCTCTCTCTCTCTCTCTCTCTTCACTGAAGGACATTCCCTTAGTGCTCTATCCCTCCATCTCTTGTATCAGAGAGAGAGAGAGAATCTCTCTTATCTGCTGTGGCTAATAAGGGGACAGGGGTGGGACATGGCTTGTTTCCCTCCTCTATCTTCCTCTGACTCTGTCATTTCTTCCGTCTCTCTGACTCTGTCATGTCTTCTGTCCCTCTTTTGTTTCTCTTTTTGTCACCCTCCTCTTTTCTAAGTGCTGTAAGCAGTGCCAGGCCTCCTGTGGAGGTGGCAGTGAACTGTGGGCAGGAGACGGCATATCACTGTATTCTCAGACAAGTACATTTGGCTTCCTCCTCCACTAGATCCATAAGTCCATGATGAAGGAGTCGGTTATGTTTATATTTCATCTGCTACGCCTGACTGATCTCAGTTGTTGTATATTAATCAATAGCAATATGATTTTACCTCTCAGCGTGCGTATGCATTATTAAAAGCAGGACGGCTTTGGTGCTCGTTTGCCTTTCAGATTAAATTTAGTGTCAATAATGAATGCGTTGGATGAATGTGTGAGTACCTGGCTGGGTTTGGGAAGGCAGCGTTTGATTCGCTATTGACCTGGGTTCTGTCCAGGTCTCATTACTTTGGCCTTGACTGGCCCGATTCCTGATTCCCCCCGAGACGAAGGCAGAGCGGGGGACAGACGTGGAATTAAGGCAAAGTGCTCATTAATTCCACTCAGGATATTAAATCAACTGCTAAAGCTTAGCATGATATGTCATAACACGTCTAATTGAATCAGTCATTGAAAATGAGAGTCAATATCAACAAGTCCAGACCGGATGAGTGATGGTTAAACATTAGTAATCCTCTTCCCTTTAGTTTGGGCCGGATCTGCGTAGAATTTGAGTTTAAGTCTCCTCTGAACTGGACTGCGTTTGTTGCAGGTGGTATGTGTTTCTGTAGTTTCAGGACAGAAAACAGGGAAGATGTCTACATGCCCTTTGTCTCCGTGCACTTGGCAAAGTCAGTGAAAGAAGTCTACAGGAGTTTTAGCTATTCAAGGATTCCCTGACCCCTGTGCACTTCCAGCAACCTTTGTGTGTATGTGTGTGTGCGTGTGTGTGTGTGTGTGAGTGTGTGTGTGCACGCGCGTGCGTTTCTTCGTGTGTGTGTGTGTGTGTGTGTCTCCATGAAGGAGAGGTCTAATCTTACCTGCTCTCATATCCTTTGTGCCCTCTGCTATCAGTGTGTGATGGATTACATTCAGTCTATACACATTAATTTTCCTGAGGAAGAGGTAAAAAAAGAGGATCTCTCACTGGAGGAGTGTGTTAGTATAAGGGTAATGATATAAAACCGCAGTGAGAACTCCAGATCAGCAGCAAATCCTCACTCTACTGTACGCACACATCACAAACTTATTATAAACTTAACTTAGCTCAGCCACAACCAGAGCAAGCTCTGTTCCAGTTAACTTTTTTTTTTTTTTTTTTTTTTTTTAAAAAAGGCATTTTGATTTTTGAGAAAGTTACCCGAAACAGAAACATACACGTCCAGAATGTTGATTAGACAGGGAACAATTATCAAGGAAATATTTCATCAATCCCTCAGTTTAACCATCAGACCTCAGGCTTCAAATCATTATAAATTATTATACATTTATAAGCGTACTCACTTCTTTATTATTATTTTTTTCTCAGTTGAATTGTGATATATACCATAAACTTAGCTTTTTAGCCTAATGTCTGTGGAAGAAGACTCAGAGATATGGTATAATCATGCTTGCCCCCCCCCCCCCCATTCTTCTTCATCTTTCTTCTCAGTCCTTTCATCTGGTGTGGTTCAGTTCAGCAGTGTTACAACAGGGCTTTAAGGCTCTCTGTCTTGCTCTCTCTCTCTATTTTTCTTTCTCTCTCCCTTTCTCTATCTGTCCATCTGTCTCTCTCATTCTCACCCTTTCTCTCTCTCTCTCTCTCTCTCTCTCTCTCTCTCTCTCTCTCTCTCTCTCTGGGAATATTATCATAAATGCAACATATTAACTCTTGTCCCTCTCTGTCAGGCAATGAATGAAGACGGCAGGTGCCCCCGTCGAGGTTTACCCTCCACACTAATTAAGGCACGGTAATTAGCTTTGTACAATTCACTTCTGTGCTCACTCACCCCTTCGGAATAGTTCTTGAGAGAGACGAGAGAGAGAGCGAGAGTGAGAGAGAGACGAGAGAGAGAGCGAGAGTGAGAGAGAGAGAGAGAGAGAGACATCGTTGATGTACAGCTGTGGTTAACAACATTACTAAGCTCCGACAGCAGGTGAAGAAAACATAACCACCCCTCACCACTGTGTGTCCTTTTTTTCACACGTATTCAAAATTAGAGCTAGACTTTTATATTTGTGTGATTTTGTTTTATTTTCCATGTACTTTGTCATGACAAGTATTTGTTGTGAGAATTTAATGAGGGGATCCATGCTTTACTAATGTCTGTGAGGTAAACTGTTTAAGACTTAACCCTTTTTGCACTGATATCTTCATAGTCATTTATGTTAATAATGTAAAATCAGATTTTCCACTCAGGCCTTCATCATAATAGTGAAAATCCAACAATAACGTTATGCATTAATGTTATCCCTGACTTTACATTGCGTTTCAGTCTGGACCAGAAAGAGATTATGGTGGTGAAATAATACAGTTAATTGTTGTAAAGGTTAATTAATGAACATATTAAATTATCAGTCATTTGTTGCATGGATGAATGATCTGACCGACACACTGCTAGTCAGGTAGTCGCTGAAGACTATGTCAGAGAGCAAAAAGAGCAGAACCAGGTGAAAGGAGCAGGACCACTGTTCAGTTGCAAATGGAGGGGGCGGAGAGAGAGGGAGAGAGAGAGAGAGAGAGAGAGAGGGAGGGAGAGAGAGAGGGAGGGAGGGAGGGAGAGAGAGAGGGAGGGAGGGAGAGAGAGAGAGAGCTAGCAATGCCTTCTCAGGAGAGAGCTGGGTGTCTTGTAGAGTTGTACATCATTCAATCCCAGGTGACTCTGTCTGTGGCCTGACCCCGTCACCATAGTTACACAAAAAACTAACATTACCAGGTGTCTCCGATGTACCTCTGTCTCACACACAGCAGCCAGCATGACCATAGACACACACACTGTCTGGCCCATCTCCATAGAGATGCGCACACATACTCACACAAACCAAACAACATGGAGAGCTCTGTGCACAGGGCCAGTTCTCCAGAAGTCCTCCAAACATTTTTCTCTCTTTCTCTCTCTTTTTAAAATCACATACGCATTTCTCTCTTTCTCTCCCTTTTTAAAATCACATACACATTTCTCTCTTTCTCTCCCTTTTTAAAATCACATACACATTTTTCTCTCTTTCTCTCTCTTTTTTAAAATCACATACACATTTCTCTCTTTCTCTCTCTTTTTAAAATCACATACGCATTTCTCTCTTTCTCTCCCTTTTTAAAATCACATACGCATTTCTCTCTTTCTCTCTCTTTTTAAAATCACATACACATTTCTCTCTTTCTCTCTCTTTTTAAAATCGCATACACATTTTTCTCTTTCTCTCCCTTTTTAAAATCACATACACATTTCTCTCTTTCTCTCTCTTTTTAAAATCACATACGCATTTCTCTCTTTCTCTCTCTTTTCAAAATCACATACGCATTTCTCTCTTTCTCTCTCTTTTTAAAATCACATACGCATTTTTCTCTTTCTCTCTCTTTTTAAAATCACATACGCATTTCTCTCTTTCTCTCTCTTTTTAAAATCACATACGCATTTCTCTCTTTCTCTCTCTTTTTAAAATCACATACACATTTCTCTCTTTCTCTCTCTTTTTAAAATCACATACGCATTTCTCTCTTTCTCTCTCTTTTTTAAAATCACATACGCATTTTTCTCTTTCTCTCTCTTTTTAAAATCACATACGCATTTCTCTCTTTCTCTCTCTTTTTAAAATCACATACACATTTCTCTCTTTCTCTCTCTTTTTAAAATCACATACGCATTTCTCTCTTTCTCTCTCTTTTTTAAAATCACATACACATTTCTCTCTTTCTCTCTCTTTTTAAAATCACATACACATTTTTCTCTTTCTCTCTTTTTAAAATCACATACACATTTCTCTCTTTCTCTCTTTTTAAAATCACATACGCATTTTCCTCTTTCTCTCTCTTTTTCAAGTCTCACTGACAAAGCTTGTGACTGAAATTTCAACTACAAATCATAACTAAGTTGAATTCAAGCCTGATGCCTTGGCAAGAGAAGAGAAAAAACACGCGTGTGTACTTCAGACACAACCTGCCAAACAACGGCAAAAACGAAATACTGTTTTGACTGCTCTGAGCGCTAACGGAATTTAGCAAATGATAACAGGAAAGCAGCCCTGAATCTGAGAACCTGGAGAATTTCAAAGGTTATAGTTTTTTTTCCACATCCTTTCACAGAGCTACATTTGATTTCCAGTCTATCTGTGAGAGAAAGAGAGAGAGAGAGAGAGAGAGAAAGAGTGAGAGAGAGAAAGAGTGTTCAGGGTAATGTGTCTAGGCAGGCTTAGTTTTAGGACACTCTGGTGGGTTGTAAAGTGACTTGTCTGAGGGTCTCTCCTGGTCTTTTCAATTTTATAAATATTTTGCCTTCTGCCCCCTGTCCTGTTTCTGCCGTGATTCACCTGACGCAAAAGTAAGGAAAGACACGACACAGTCATAAAAAAGGAGAGCATGAAGAGAGATTTCTTTAGTGGAGACAGCCATTACTCAGAGAACTGAGCATGTCAGATACACAGCAAAGAGAAAAGACATACACTCACACACACACACACACACACACACACACAGTCACTCACTTACTCACTCACACACACACACACACACACACACACAAACAGTCACTCACACACACACACACACACACACACACACAAACAGTCACTCACACACACACACACACACACACATACACACACACAGTCACTCACACACAGTCACTCACACACACACTCTCACTGGTTACACGGTATGACAAAAACCTTTTCAAGACCCATATGTAACATGGGAATATATCAGTCTGAAATCAAACAAAATATTCAGTTTTTTCTTACTTAGATCTCTGATCTTTCTTTTTTTTTCTTCTTTCATTTCCATCATCCTCTCTTCATCCAGGACTGAGGTTGTAAATGCCAGCTGTTTTTTGTAGAGGAGTCCTGTAAAATCTAATATATCTGTAAATGTATCCTTGCTAATGCCTTTAAATTATTACCTGGTTTTTCCTCATTTCATATAGTCTTATTATAAAACAAACACAACAGCAGACGCCATGTTCTCCTTTCACCCTGGGCTCCTGTTTATCTTTGTTCTGACTGACTGGTCCAGTCGACAGAGGTTAGTGAGACCTCCTGATTTGGTTCCTCGTGTTTGTTGACCCTACTTTGAGATATGTATCATTTCTAAATAGAGCCCTCAAAAATATTACACCCCCCCCCACACACACACACACACATTATTTTTTCATGCACACACTCTGTACTGTGTGGGAATCCCATTTGCCCCTATTACCTGCCGTCTCTGTGGACCTGACTAATTCACTCACCTCCTTTCTATCAAAGGCGGCGCTTTGCCACGCTGCTAGTCTGAATGGATATTGGAATTATTCCCACCTCTCTCTGTTCAACTCATGTTTTTGCTTTTTCCTCCAACCACCCACCTGCCCCCATCCCCCTTTTCTTTTCTTTTCTTTTTTTCTGTAGTTGTGCTGTTCGTATTTGCGGGCTTTAATAACCTGCGAGTGTGTGCGTCTGTTCCCGGTGTGTTACTAATGTGTGTACTGAGATGAGCTGCGTTAGCTGCGCTCCCTGATCAGGACGATGGGGAATTGACTGTTTGTTGATTATTCTTCGCTTTTGTTTATACAAGTTCCCTTGTTCGCAGCTGCTTTCTCTCTCTCTCTCTCTCTCTCTCTCTCTCTCTCTCTCTCTGCTTGGCTGGAGTGTGTGTGTGTGCGTTTGAACCCTAGAGAGCTGGGCTCCGGTTCCTATGCTCTGACGTTGTTACCTCTCTACACACAGAGTGGCCTTGTTTCCTGTGTCAATAGCAGATGAAAGCCTTGCTGGGGTCTGGGATGAGGGAGCTCTGTATTCTGTGGGGGAAACAGGGGCTTTGGAATAGATTTATGAAATGAACCATTTCAAATGGCATTATCTTCCCTCTGCAAACCGCACCTTCCATAAATCACAATCCGTTCACACAGGATGAAACATTTGTTATTACCTTGTTCTCTCGCTCTCTTTCTTTCTATGTATCTTTCTCTCTGTCTCTTTGTCTATCTCTCTCCCTCCCTCTAATTCTCTCACTGTGAGTATGTGTGTTTGCATGCATGTCTGTGTAAAGATAGGAAGATCTATCTTTGTTTGAGACATGTTTAAAAATGAACTGCGTTTGTTCAGCTGAATTCTCCACACAAGGACCGCCTGTACTTAAGCTCCGTTCCAAGAGAAGGCACACCTACGGGAAGCCTCAAAATTCATCTAAAAGATCCAGTCATCTACGAACACAAACACTATGAGGTTAATAGTATGTCTGATGGGGATATGCGAGGTTCTGTTGGCTTTGGTTGGATGCTGTTGGCGTTGGTGATGGAGAGGAGACAGGGTCACCTTATTCCTCTCCACGGCCGTGCTGGCCAGGAAAAGGTGGAGGTGGTGCAGCGGGTGGGGTAGGCGGCGCCCGCCTGAGGGTAGTAGGCCGGGTGCCACCCAGGCCCTGCCCGCCGGTACCCGGCAGGGTGGAGAGGAACCTAATGAAAACAAGCTGTGCCTCTCCCTGCAGTTCTCCTCGCCCAGGGCCACCGTCCTTCAACTCTGAGTTCTGGTTCTCCTTTACCACACTGTACATGACTTCTTTACACCACCATGTCCGAGTGCCCGTGTACTGGTTTGAAAATGCACTTTGTGTGTGTGTGTGTGTGTGTGTTTGTGTGCTTGATCATTGAGTGTGTATCTGGGGCTGTACTATGACTAAGGTCCGTTTTTACTAAAGATGCCAGTAAGAGCAGCAAAAATGCACAAGGAAAATGTTTCCTACTGGCGCTTAATCTACTAAGGATGGCGTAATAATCGATAACGGACGCAAATAATCGTATTTTATTAGCTGACATACCTTTTAAATAATTCATTCATACACTGAGTTCTGCGATGTGAAAACTTAGTGACCAGAGCACCTGAGTGAATCCACTTGAGTGGGAAGTGAAATTCCAAATCTGAAGAACAACATTTGTAATCACGGAAATCATGGCCTGTGTCAAACGATCGGAGAAAGAGCTTTAGTATACCTCCGCAACGGTAATTTATTGTCACATCAGCAGTACGAAGTGACTGCACCAAAATAATAAAAGTTACTGTTCTGAACTGCTCTCCTCACTGGCGACGTCTAACAAGAGGTGCCATTGCGGACAAAAGTCACGTGAAAAACGCGAGAGGGAACGACCCCTTTTTGCATGAGAGAGATCCAGTTATCAGATGAGAGAGGGCCGGTTAGCCCGCGGAGCTGCGAAGGAGGATTGAAGCCCTGTAGTAGCAGGTCCAGTGGTCAGCGCACGCGAATGAAAGTTGTTTGCGAGAGAGAGCCAATGAACAGCACACACAGTCCATTCATTAGACAAGCAGCTGCTATCTAAGTAGCTTCAAACTAGTTGGCTAGCTAACTAGCCAGTTAATCTCTGTTGATTTACCAGGTGAAATTAATATGAATAGCTAGCTAATACAGTAATGATGATCATGATCATGCTGACGACAAAGGCTGATAATGACCTCACTCACTCACTCACTCTCATTATCTAAGCCACTTATCCTAATTGGGGGAAGGGGGGGGGGGGTGCTGGAGCCTATGCCAGCATTCATCGGGCATAAGGCAGGTGATAATAACCTAATTAATAAATTCAGCAAATATTTTTATTTCACTGTTTTATTCACGTATTGTAGTTCCTTATTGTAGGCTTGCTAAAAGGGCAATGAAATCGTATAAAATCAAAATAATTCACCAAACAACTATCTTAGGTTGCTTATGATAATGGCTTTTGGCTGTATTCAAAACCGCATACTGCATACTGTGCACTGTGAACTACACCAGTATATACTGCATGCTTATTTGTTTTCCTTGATAAGGCTATATAGCTGCACGTCACTAATCCCTTAGGCTGGGTTTGTAAATGCCTGTGGTAACATGAATGGGATATTCCATTCCCAGGGTCCACTCACGTGACCCACTTTGCGTCTCTATGAGCAATCAAAATCATATGTTACAATCCCGCTACTTGTCCTTACTAACCGGCTACATGTGAGAATATGGGAGTAAGTCATTTATTTCTCTGTGTTGTTCTACTTTGTTTCCATATGAGTCGTGGCAACTACATAGGGAGATATTTTCAAGAATTAAATACATTCGTGCAGCTATCGAATGGACTGCGTGTGCTGTTCATTGGATCTCTCCCGTCAGCTACTTTCATTCTCTCTCGCGAACAACTTTCATTCACGCGCTGACCATTGGACCTGCCACTAGAGGGCCTCAATCCCTCTCGCAGAG
>NC_044496.1:35351271-35361271 GCF_902362185.1 Chanos chanos
CCTATCTGGAGGGAGACCTCTAAGAAAAGGCTCTGAGGCCTCCTATTGATTGACTGTGACTCTCTTAACCAATAGGAGAGGTGTTGTGATTGCATGAGGCGTAATTATAAGTGTGACTGAAAGGCTTTTGACTCTGTCAGGTTTTGAGTGATGTGTGAGATGTTGTGTCTGTGTATGAATTTGTATACATACATTCGTATACACCTTAAAACATCAGACACAGGGTCATGACAGGACTGTGTTTTTATAGAGATAATATCACAATCATAGACTTAACCATATCTTTCCCTTTCTCTCCTGTGAACATAAACTTAACCTTGTCTTTCCCTTTTTCTCCTGTAAGCATAGGCAAAATTGGCCATGTTCTCTCTCTTTGCCTGCTTGAGAAGGAGAAAGCTTAAAGATCGCCCTCGTGGTCTCACACAGTTACTCCAGACTGGTCTGAAATAGATAAAACTTTACAGCTTTAAAATAGGGAAAATGTCTTTAATTTTACATATCCTTTTATTGTTACCTCAATGAAGGCACCTGGGTGTGATACTTTACACTTGGCCTTACTCAGACAATATCTCTCTCTCTCTCTCTTTCGTTCTCTCTCTCTCTGTTTCTCTCTCTCTCTCTCTCTCTCTCTCTCTCTGGTGCAGCGTTAGGGAAGAGTAATTATGGTTCAGTGGAGCTGGCGGTTGTGATGAATGAGTGATCAGTGTGTAGGGGGTCTCAGTTCTCTCTGAGGGGCTGTGTTAGAATGGGTATCAGCAGCAGGACTCTGCCTCGGCCTGCATGCACACACACTCACACACACACACACACTCACACTCACAGGAACACCCTGCTGCCCTTATCTGACCCCTGACCTTTGACAGCATAGCAGGGTTGGCTCAGAAAAAGAGGGATGACCCTCTCTCTGTGGCCCGGAGACGGGCACACTGCCTTTCTGCACAGTTGTCACTCTATTTCCCAAATCAAGGCATGAACTAAAACCCTTTTTTCCTCTGTGGTTTTTTTTTTGTTCTCTCACATAGGACCACATTACACATAGAGGTTTTTAAATACACCCTGTGTCTGACTGTAAGACAGTAAAGTGACAGAAAGGGGTTTTTGTTTGGCTATTTTGTTTTTGTTGTATCATGGTTAAGGCTGTGGAAATTCTCTTTCCCTAAATATCAAAGGGAGAGAGGGAGAGAGAGAGAGATAGAGGGACAGAGACAGAGGGAGAGAGAAAGAGAGAGGGAGGGAGAGAGACAGAGGTGGGGGGCAGTGAGAGAGAGGAAAAAGATGAATGAGTTCCACAGTCTCTGTGGGATTCTCCACAAGGACAAACAGCAGTATCTCTCTCCTTGTGTGTGTGAGTTTGTGGTTTGTTTGTGTGTGTGTGTGTGTGTGTGTGTGTGTGCGTGCGCGTGTGTGCGCGCGCGTGTGTTTGAGTGTGTGCATGTGCTCGTGGGTGTGCGCGCGCGTGTGTGTGTGATTAAGATGGGACATTCTCTGACTTTCAATATTTTTTTTTCCCCAAAGTGAAGCCTAACTACTCCATACAGTTGTCTCTATCCTTTGCTCCCTTTATTTCTGACATGGCCTGTTTGCTGTAGTATTCTCCTGTATTTCTGAGGTGGCCTGTTTGCTGTAGTATTCTCCTGTATTTCTGAGGTGGCCTGTTTGCTGTAGTATTCTCCTGTATTTCTGAGGTGGCCTGTTTGCTGTAGTATTCTCCTGTATTTCTGAGGTGGCCTGTTTGCTGTAGTATTCTCCTGTATTTCTGAGGTGGCCTGTTTGCTGTAGTATTCTCCTGTATTTCTGACATGGCCTGTTTGCTGTAGTATTCTCCTGTATTTCTGAGGTGGCCTGTTTGCTGTAGTATTCTCCTGTATTTCTGAGGTGGCCTGTTTGCTGTAGTATTCTCCTGTATTAGGAGTGTTTTGACTGAGCTGATTGTGAAGTGCTTCCAAAAACAGATCTAGAATAAGGCATTGTGTGTGTGTTTGGAGCAGGGGTCGAAGGCTAGCAAACATAAACTCGGTTCATCCTAAAGTTTTCCAATTAAAAGTAAGGTCCATATTGTTGTAATTGTTCAATACGATTTTGAATATTCATTTGTCTGATGTGGCCTCTCTCTCTCTCTCTCTCTCTCTCTCTCTCTGCCCTTCTGCACTTGATCTCCACTTGTCAACATATAGGTAAGCTCAATATTCATTATGTTTTCCTACTTATCTCACACAACTCTTGGCCTGTTCATTTCTCTGTGCATGATTATGGAATGAAAACTTTTTATCATAGGAAAGAAAAACAGATTTTCAGTAATGTAATCTTGTTTTTAAGGTACATCCACAGCTCAGTTGATTGTATTTTTCACCTGTCATTTGGGAAACCATATAATCTTTAATGGTGTCATATTTGATATCCAAAGACCTTCACAAGTCAAAACGTTGTTTTCCTGCATATCGCACCCTCTCCGTTCCTATTTTATTGCAAACACACTCTCACACACACACACACACACACACCCACACACACGCACACGCACACACACAAACACACGCGCGCACACACACACGCACACACACACATTCGGGTGTAAGATTTGCACATTGAGTTGTCTCATGTTGAGTGAATGAGAGAGCTCAGGGTAAACTCTAAACGTCTCCCCAGGCGCTGAGTTATAACTGCACATTTCATCTTTAGCCAACACGCAGTCTTCCATCTGACACTTCTGACTTAGTATATTTAAGCAATCTAATGATGAAGAAATGAAAAAAAAAAAGGAACCACATATTGGACTCTGAAGTTTTCAGTTTAGCTGTTAGGCCCTACAGCTGGTGTTTTGGGGTTTTTTTTATTTTATTTTTGATGTCTTAAGGAGGAGGAGAGCTACACAAACTTCTGTCTGGAGCTATAACGAGTCTGGTGTGAAGGAAAGCATTGGCTTAGCATCTTCTTTGAAAAGGCCTTGAGTCTCCAGTAGCCACAGAGATGCTAATATGACCTAAAGATGCAAGAGGCTCTGACCTGATTAGTGTTGACATACTGTGGAAGCCATGCAGAGCTTTGGTCATCACAATCAAGACTTGTGCACACACTTACATACACACACACACACACACACACATGTACACACAGGTACTGTGTAGTGTGAGTGTTTGTGTATGTGTGTGTGTGTGCTGTATTTTGTCACGCTTGCATTGAGTATAGTGTGAGAAAGCTGTCAGGTCAGGCTGTGTGTTAAAGTCATTGTGTAATCTCGATGAGTCTCCAGAGGTATACACATCTCCTCTTTACAGGTCTGAACACTGATTAAGTATATCTGAACATATATATATATATATATATATAGCACTTATTTAGTGTATCTGGAAATACATAAACAATTATTTATATATTATATATCTGTACTGCTGTACTCATTTGTTCCGTCTGCATTCAGCAGTTTGACCTGAAGTCGAATGAAAGGGTAGTGTTTGGAGATACACACACACACACACATGCACACAAACACACACACAGACAAATGCGTGTGCACGCACACACACGCGCGCGCGCGCGCGCACGTGCACACACACACACACACACACACACACACACACACACACACAAATACAAACACCCAGACAGACATGCATGTGCACACACACGCACACATACACACAACGTTACGTGACATTAAATTTCTGAAATTGAGCATGTGAGTTTGATTTTTCTGTCCAGTCTTTGTCTTTGGGGGGAGGGAGGGTGGGGGGTGCAGGGCAAACTGTAATGTTGTGAAAAGCTCTTAGTGGGATTATCTGTCACTCTCTGTCCTGTTTTGCATGAGAAGCAGGGCTAAAGTGGGAACTCTGTCTCCTTAGGACCTGTGTCAGTACTGTGTAAGGTGTCAGTCGTCTGTGTGTCAGTCATCCATGCTGGAAAACCCCATTCTTCTCTGTGTTGTGCGACTGTGCTGGTATCACTGTGCTCAGTACCAGGAAGTTGTATTGTAGCTACAATGAAAACTTTGCCAAGAAGCTCTTGTTGGCACTGCAGTCTGTGCCAGCAGGCTGTGTTGGCACTGCCCGGCTCTGTTAGTGTGAGTGAGAGGTGCCGGGTCCCAGCCAGGGGGGGTTGAGGTGGGGGGTGATAGTTTATCTGGGCTCATCCAAATGAACTCATTTATGACTCCTACAGAACAGTGTAATGAGTTGTACTCTGTACATAAACAAGAGACACATCGTAATGCCACTCCATCTGGGCTGTATTCACACTTGAGTGTGTGTGTGTGAGAGTCTGTGAGTGTTGCATGCATGTGCATACACACATGTGTACCCGTGTGTATGTGTGTGTGTGTGTGTGTGTGTGTGTGTGTGATCATTGTGTTATATACTATTGTGTATATACTATCTGCCCCCCCCTCCCCCTCCACATCTCTCTCCCTCTCTCTCTCTCTCTCTCTCCCTCTCCCCCCCCCCCCCCCCCCACCCCCCCTCTCTCTAACCCTCTGTTTGCCCTTAAGCCTGTGAGAGGTCCTCTTTGTGGGAGCCTCATCTTAGCTCTTGTCTTTTAGTTGTCTGTCTCAGTGCCTGAATGGCTTTATTAAGCCCCGCGGGCGGCCTTCCCATGCCTGACTGCTTCGGCCTTGTTCACCAGACAAAGTCACGTTCAGCACTGTGTCAAACCTCCTGACAGCCATTTAACCTTTGGGTCTGCTGAACAGGAGTGTGTGTGTGTGTGTGTGTGTGTGTGTTGTGCGCACACACCTGTGTGTGAATGCGAATGCGTGTGTGTGTCTGTATAAGAATGAGTGTGTTTTATGATCCTTGGCTCAGATGAACACACAGCAGAGGTCACAGTGCTCACTCAATCATGTATGTCTGTGTGTGTGAGTGTGTGTGTGTGTGTCTGCAGTCACAGGTCATGCTAGATAAATCTGAGTACGCTGTATTGGGTTAGGTTTGTTTTGGATTTTGTGTGAGGACTAGTAGTGTGAGTGTTTGTGTATGTGTGTGTGTGTGCTGTATTTTGTCATGCTTGCATTGAGTATAGTGTGAGAAAGCTGTCAGGTCAGGCTGTGTGTTAAAGTCAGTGTGTAATCTCGATGAGTCTCCTCTTCACAGGTCTGAACACTGATTAAGTATATCTGAACATATATAAATATATATATATAGCACTTATTTAGTGTATCTGGAAATACATAAACAATTATTTATATATTATATATCTGTACTGCTGTACTCATTTGTTCCATCTGCATTCAGCAGTTTGAATGAAAGTGTAGTGTTTGTAGGTCGAACAGTAGAAGAGTTCTGTTGGACAGTCCTGACTTTGGCCAGGTTGTTTGACTGGCTAAATGAGAAGGTTTCCTTAAGACAGACCATCCATGATCTTATAGCTTAAAATTCATTACATTTGAGTAAGAGGACTACTCTGCCTACCTGTGAATGAGTAAGGCTGCGTGTCTTTTGACCACACACACACACACACACACACACACACACACACACACACACACATCAGTGCTTGGCATTCCGCTCAGTGGATGTGTTCCCTTGTTTTCAAGGTGGTACAGAGCTGGCAGATATGGCTAGTCCACACTGTGTGTGTGTGTGTGTGTGTGTGTGTGTGTTTTCTATGCTTGCAGTCTAAAGCTGGACTCTGGCCCAGCTAATGAGTGTGACACTGGACCATGCTGGACAGAGCCCTCAACACACACGCGCACGCATGCACGCACATGTGCGCACACACACACACACACACAGACACACAGGCACACACACACACACACCTCCCTTCCCTGAACTTGGCTACATATGCTCACACACCTGGTTCACATCGTTACCTGTTTACAAATGACCAGTGATTTTCTGCTTGGTTCAGCAGTAAGTGTTGAGCCTCCCTGGTGTCATCATTAGACGTTGAGTTCATGTTTGGTTATTATGCTTGTCTCTGGTGTTTTGTCCCTCTTGTTTTGTACACACATAATCATAGCAGCTCTCTCTCTCTCTCTCTCTCTCTCACTCTGCCACCCTCACTAAATTATGCACTCTGGGCCAGACCACCACAGGCCTCATATTTGCATGTCATATTTGGAGAGGGTGCCAGAGTGTGTGTGTGTGTAGTGTCTTGTTCATTTGTCTGTCACAACCCTTCAGTTGTTGGATAATCTTTGATCCATTGTGACCACCTCTAAGTGTCTAGAACTGTGTGTGTGTGTGCCAGGTTAATTAAATGCCACGTCACTAACACACCATACATAAAACAAATGCCCATCATGTAGGCCAGGTATATACAACACACACACACACACACACACACGCATATACATACACACACACTAGTTTGTATGTGTGTGTGTGTGTGTGTGTGTGTGAGTGTGTGTTTCAGCCGTTATCAGCACATCACTGCGATTGCACACTAAAGCAGTCACATCTGTCTTCTGAGTGTGACATGGTGTATTAACACACTCCAGAACAGGTCAGACTACAGCAACACAGCCAAACTAACACCACCCACTGTGTTGTCATGCCCCTCAGTGCTCCACTGACTCCACAGAGAGAGAGAGAGAGAGAGAGAGAGAGAGAGAGAGAGAGAGAGATTGAAATATTGACACTGTCGGAGGAAAGCACCTAAGACAGAGCAGCAGTCTGCCTCTAGTTTAGTATGAGTGTGAAGCTACTGTGTGTGTGTGTGCGTGCGTGCGTGCGTGTGTGTGTGTATGCGTGTGTGTATGCGTGTGTGTGTGCGTGCCTGCATGTGTGTGTGTGAGCATGTGTGTGTGTTTGTGAGTGTGTGTGTGTGTGTGTGTGTGTGTGTGTGTGTGTGTGTGTGTGTGTGTGCGCGTGTGCGAGTGTGTGGTCTCTGATGCATCTTTGTTTAAAATGATGAAATCCTGGTGGCACAGAGACACTGATGTCAGAGGGAAATGGATGCTTTTGGTAAGAACACAATCTCCTGGTTTCAAATTCATAAGCTGAGATCACTCCTTTCAGCCGTTTCTGGCTCACTGTACTTTTAATAGAACAAACCCTTTCTCCCTCTCTCCCTCTCTCTCTCTCTCTCTCTCTCCCTCTCTCTCTTGCTTACAAATTAGACCCAAATTATGCAAATAATATTATCCTCTTCTGCCTGAGTGTTGTAAAGGAGAATAAATCAGATTGAATTTTAAACTGTTGAACTCTTCCGAGCCTCTCTGCTGTGGTAAATGTATATCCAATTAGTTCATAATGCAAATTCCAGCTAATTAGTTTTCCATTTCATTTCATGGATAAAAGCCACACTTTGGTGTTATTTGCATGTCTGGCTAATTCTTCTGTGGGGTGAACCTTTAATCTTTTAATTTTTTGCTTTATTTCAAAGACTGGATAAGAGGAGGAGAAAAAGAAAACAAAGGGATAGAGAATGTCATCGTTTTGCGGCATCTCAGACACAGAACTTTTGGTTCATCTTCCATAGCATTCTTTATACGAACACTGCAAACCATTCCAGTGGATAGTAACATCACTAACCCCACCATTTAGCGCTACTAAAACCCGCTGCCCATTGAATCATAGTTATAGCCTTAGAAACACTTTTCATTTTAAGCTAAACATTTTTATTCGATGACAGTTTAACTAGTGAATCACCTTCAAGTGTGTTCCCCTCACAGGAGCGCAGAATCCTGCGCTACTCCATTTTCATATATCGAGAGAAATAAATAAAAACGCTGTCAATTTCATGATAATAGTCCCCCTGTGTGGCTCCACCGGTGAAGATTTATGCCAGAAATTAGTCAAATGTGATCAAATAGGGCCCCAGTTAATCTTCCTCACTGCCTCGCCCTGCCCTGTTTTTATCTGCAGGTATAATTAAAGACAACTGTTTCTCCGACAGGCGGCTCGAGCCCCTGCGGAGTGATACCGGGGGCTCGGCCCGCGCCTCTGTCACTGTGATGAATGTTTACGTTGTGACACGAAGAAAAGGAAGATTGTTTTAAACAGGTCCACATTTAAGAGCCCCTCGTGATTGGTGCGAGCCATTTGACTGATTGGATGTAAACCACGCTTTGAAAACTGCTATTAGCTCATTTGTTAAACTTGACTTGTTAAAACAGGTTCAATCGCTCATCCTTTCCCCCTTCGTATTCCTGCGTGGGAGAAGGGGGCTAGTGGGTTATGAGATGGAGGCAACGCTCTTTTCATTTACTCTGCCAATCCATGCTTACCTATTACAACCCCAAAACCATTATGGACAAGCTGCTAAATTTCCACCATATCGCTTACGGTCTACTCTCAGCAAATCTCTTTATTTTGACAAGTATATTTGAAGTGGCCATCTATTTGACCTTTTTGGGTGAGGAGTTTTTTTTGATGAGTTTTGTTTTTTGCCCCTTCCATTCCTGCAGAGTGGCCAGCCAGACTCTTGCTTGTATGATATACATAGACATATACATATACATAAATACGTGTATATATATGTGTGTGTGTGTGTGTGTGTGTGGTCCCAATTCTGCCTCATTCATTCACTTACGCCAGCCAGACTGCCTCTGGAAAATTGATGGCATTTACCTATGTGTGAAGTCTGGTTTGAGGAAATTGTTAATATGATGATCCTCTGTTATTCAGTTGTTTCTTCAGATCACAGGCTGAAATCTTTTGGGCACTGTTGGTTTCTCTGGTTCACTGACTCTGTGGTTATGTGGGTCTTTAGGCCAGTGCTGCAGGAGAGAGAGAGAGAGAGAGAGAGAGAATCTGGCACAGTTCCTTTAGTTTGCCAATGGACCATGTAAACAGGGTACTTATGAAACAGAAACTCTGTTTTTATTTTGTTTATTTGTTTATTTGTGTGTGTAAGAGAGAGAGAGAGAGAGAGGGAGTGTGAGATAGTGGTCTGGTCAATGCTATGGCTAATAATCTCTGATAGTGCAGGAGAGGCTGAGATTACAGAGAAACACACACACACGCACTCTCCTGTTGCCATTAGTAATTGTAAAACAGCTTGTGATTTATCCCCTCCCTCTAAAACTTCTCTGGTCCCCCAAAAGCCTTTACAATAAGATTATTTTAACTTGTATGTGTGTGTGTGTGTGTGAGAGAGCGTGAGTGAGTGAGGGGAGGTTTTGTTAAGTAAGAATCTCATCAGATCAGCTCTCTTAGAGCCCTCTCCCTTTTAACATTTTCATTACATCAGCAGTGTAATTATGCATTAACACATCAGCCTGTGTGTGTGTGTGAGTGTGTGTGTGTGTGTGTGTGTGTGTGTGTGTGTGTGTGTGTGTGTGTGTGTGTGTGTGTGTGTGTGTGTGAGTGTGTGTGTGCGTATACACATCTTCACGATTTATCCTTTGGTCCAACATGTTGTTAATCAGATGAAGAATTGGCCCTGTATGGTAATCGAAGCTGCCTAAAGTGGTTTGGTCATTTTATTTCAAGCATATGGTTCTTATGGTGTGTGTGTGTGTGTGTGTGTGTGTGTGTGTGGTGCGGTGCTAATACCCACATTAGAGTTTCTTGAGTGTGAAACATCAGCTGTGTCATGATGTTGGAACTATAGACATCTGCCCATAACCGCAGAACAATACACATCCAGGACAAGTTGGATTATAAGATCAGAAACACAGGTTACTCATGTATTACAATGCACTCAGCAGAGTAACCAGTGCCATCTTCTCCATCCTTCACTACTGCTAATCCTGCTCTCTAAGACCTGCTCCTTTCTCCAATGAATGTGCATGTGTGTTTCAGTGTATATGTGTGTGTGTGAGTATGTGTATGTGAGTTTGTATGCATGTGTGTGTGTGTATGTGTGAAAGTATGTATGTGTGTGTTCCTATGGCTGTGTTTACAGTGTTTTTACACAACTTTCACACACACTGTGCCCCTGTATCCTTCACTCATACACACAGATATACATAATTATTATACATACAGGGCTTTCTCACTCACGCTTCCACAGAGCCACACACACACACATGCACTCATACAGCTGTGTGTGTTGACCCTCAGTGCTCCAGGTGACACATGGCTGAGACATGTGTGGGAGCTCCAGCTCCTGTAGACAG
>NC_044496.1:35363771-35406271 GCF_902362185.1 Chanos chanos
TATATCTCACGTGGACTCAGTTTCCAGTTGGAGCCAACAAGAGGGACGATCTTGACAGCATAAAAGGGTGAATCGATTGTTTGTTTGCTTTATTGTTGTATTTCAGTGTGCAAGCTTTCTTTCCCAACTGTCGT
This sequence comes from Chanos chanos, assembly GCF_902362185.1. Lineage (NCBI taxonomy): Eukaryota > Metazoa > Chordata > Actinopteri > Gonorynchiformes > Chanidae > Chanos > Chanos chanos. The sequence goes on from NC_044496.1 coordinate 35,363,906, forward strand.
TGTGATGAAATAAAAATGCAGCGTTTTTGAGTTGTGGACGGATTTCTCAAGAATGGCTCTAAGACTAGGCTACTAACGCAGCTAAACAAATTAATGTTGTTAAAAGATACATGTAAGCAAATATGCAAATATGTAAGCAAAGATTTCATTGTTAAGTCGGTTAGGCTTACTGATGATGACCATGCGAAAAAACGCTATATCTAAACGCAATAAGAACATTTAATGGAGAAATAATTATGCGTTTTCAAATTGACCTGGGTTTCACTCCTCTACTCTCACTCTTTACTCCATCACTCCTCTACTCTCACTCTTTACTCCTTCACTCCTCTCCTCTCACTCTTCATCCATCACTCCTCTACTCTCACTCTTTACTCCATCACTCCTCTCCTCTCACTCTTCACTCCATCACTCCTCTACTCTCACTCTTTACTCCTTCACTCCTCTACTCCATCACTCTTCATCCATCACTCCTCTACTCTCACTCTTTACTCCATCACTCCTCTCCTCTTACTCTTCACTCCATCACTCCTCTACTCTCACTCTTTACTCCTTCACTCCTCTACTCCATCACTCTTCATCCATCACTCCTCTACTCTCACTCTTTACTCCATCACTCCTCTCCTCTTACTCTTTACTCCATCACTCCTCTACTCTCACTCTTTACTCCTTCACTCCTCTACTCCATCACTCTTCCACTCTCGTTTAATTTTCTGTGCGTGTTTGTTTTTTGTTTCTTGTATGACATAATGAAGTCAATGGGGTGATGTTCTTTTATTGTGATGTTAACGTGCTAATTTGTTTTACCGCTAGAGTGAAGCAGAGATTGTAAGCAGAGGTATATATATGTATATGTATATGTGTATGTATATATATATATATATATGTGTGTGTGTGTGTGTGTGTGTGTGAGATGAAGAAGTGTGTTTCCTGTGTGATTGTGCAAAAGCAGTGCTCCTATATATTGTATGTGGGGTGTGTGTGTGTGTGTATGTGTGAGTGTGTCTTTGTGTTGTGAACCACCTACACACTTCCCAGATTCCACTTCTCACCGCTCTCACATATCAATTACCGCAAACAACGGAATCAAATGGACATTTTATCACCGTCGTTAAATAAACCTTAATAATTTCAACAAATAACAAATATTGTAAAGTTAATCCATCAGAGACACCATAACCGAATGAATTGGTTAGAGTGTAATTTATGTGTTGTGAGGGTCCAAGCCCTGTCATAAAGATGATAATTTATGTTTGTGTGTGTGCGTGTGTCCCCGGTGTGGTCTGAATCCAGTCCTGTGTTAAGGATGTCCATAAACAGGCGGCGCCTCAGGGCTTCATGCCGTTTAAATACATCATCTTCTCTCAGCTGACCTTCACTGCAAAACTACCATAATACAGTCATGAGCAGGGCTGTCAGAGCAGTGTACACTGGGTAATGAGTACACACTATGTTAACATGTCAAATAGTGCACACACAGACACACACACGCACGTGCACACCCACCCACGTACAGCCACCACACACACACAACACACACAGAGAGCAGACAGACAACAGACTGGGTGCACACTATGACTGTCAACACCAGCAGTCACATCTGGATGCTGATAGAGAGGTGTGTGTGGGTGTTTGTGTGAGTGTGTGCGCTTCAAAAGAGCTGCCAGGAAAGTCAGTCAACAACATCTAGATAATGCATCCAAATTTTACGATAATTTACACACTAGTCATGGAGATTGCAAGGCATTTTACTTGTTTTATCTTTGTGTGACCAACCGAACACTGAACTGGTTGAACTGCTCTCAGTGACTGCTCTGTTTCAGCAACTGTTTCAGTGACTGCTCTGACTCAGTGACTGTTTCAGTGACTGCTCTGACTCAGTGACTGCTCTGTTTCAGTGACTGTTTCAGTGACTGCTCTGTTTCAGTGACTGTTTCAATGACTGCTCTGACTCAGTGACTGCTCTGTTTCAGTAACTGTTTCAGTGACTGCTCTGTTTCAGTGACTGTTTCAGTGACTGTTTCAGTGACTACTTTGTTTCAGTGACTGCTCTGTTTCAGTGACGGATGTGACTCAGGGACTGATCTGACTCAGTGACTGATCTAACTCAGTGACTGATCTGACTCGGGGACTGCTCTGACTCAGTGACTGATCTAACTCAGTGACTGTTTCAGTGACTGATCTGACTCGGGGACTGCTCTGACTCAGTGACTGCTCTTACTTAGTGACTGTTTCAGTGACTGCTCTGACTCAGTGACTGTTTCAGTGACTGCTCTGACTCAGTGACTGCTCTGCCTCAGGGACTGCTCTTACTCAGTGACTGTTTCAGTGACTGCTCTGTTTCAGTGACTACTTTGTTTCAGTGACTGATCTGACACATCCACTGTAACAGGTTAGTAGTGGTGGTTGTCTGCTCAAGACAGCTAATGAGTCCATGCAGCTCCTTCTGTCTACACTGTTAACCTGCATGCAAGGGAAGAGAGAGAGAGAGAGAGAGAGAGAGAGAGAGTGTGTGTGTGTGCGTGTGTGTGTTTCGGCATGCATGCAAACGGGCAGGCATGTGTGCACAGTTTCCCGCCAGGCAGAGAATGACAGCACACTCTGAGAGCAAACAGCCCCCTGTCCGTATTGGACGTGTTTTTGAGGGCATCCTGACACTCTGACCTTTGACCTCTGCCTCCTCAAGCAGGGAGGAGAGTCGCTTTCTGACAGCTTCCGCCTGACAAGGTCGCCTTTGACCTCCACTGCTAAAAGAGGTAACTGGGAGTAAGTAGCTGACTGCCAAGTTACGGAGAAAAAACTGCTAAATATGCCCTTGTCTGGACTAGAATGCCCTGCCCTGAAACCACACAAGCAGTCTTACCTGACACACACCCGGTTAAGAGGGGTTTGGTTAGTCTGTCGAGCAGTCTTACCTGACACACACCCTGTTAAGAGGGGATTGGTTAGTCTGTCAAGCAGTCTTACCGGACACACACCCGGTTCTCAGTGAAATCAGTAACAAATAAACAGCATTTGCCCCTTCGCACAAGCTGACGCACCTTACTCAAATCTCATTACACAGAGCTGTATTTGTGTATGTGTGTGTGTGTGTGTGTGTGTGTGTGCATGTGTGTGGGCTGAGGAGATCTTTGCTGTTTTGATGGAGAAGGCAGGACAGAGGTGACTGTTTCATTTGGAGGGAAAACCCAGAGCACTGACAGTGATTACTGCTGCTAATTAGAGAGAAGGAGCAGGAGGGTGGAGGATGTGGCAGAGGGATTTTAATGAGTTTGTTTAGGAGGGACAGACAGAGAGAGAGAGTGCTCATGACACTGAGAGGAGGGGCTAACACGCTGCGTTCAGTGATGTGGCTGAAGCCCACCTCCTTCCTATTATCTCTGCTCTCCTGAACTGAAGTCTGAACCCAATAGAGCAGTCACCAAATGAGATGAACACCTAACATACCACACACACATACACGCAAACACATACACACACACACACACTCCTTAAGCTTTGTGTCCTCACCTGCTCTGTTAGTGTTCATGAATTTGGAAGTTGATTTCTGTCTGGTACAACAGCATTGTGGCATAATTATCATCTGGGAATATGTGTAGCACACGGCACAAAGCCAGAATCAAACAGCAAGAAACAAGAGTGCCTGCAATTCGCTCAGACCCCCACTGCTGCAACTGCCATTCTGCTGTCACATGACTCAGTTTAGTGTGGGAGTGTGTCAGTCAGTCCTACGTAAGGACTTAGAATGACTGATTTTCTCCCTCTGTGATGCCACTGTCCTCGCCCTCAGTTTAGCTCATGAGGAGATTGACAGAGTGTTGAGCAGGTGTTGAATATGGTTAGCAGATGTGTGTCTGTCTGCGTCGGTGAGTGAAGAAATGGTTGAACTCTATGGTGTCCGCAGCAAGGCTGGCTCTCCATGTGTGTCATTAATAATCATGTGTGAAGATGGAGAAAGAGAGTGAGAGAGAGAGAGGTCACTCGTAGCCTGAGGGGACATGAGAAGGTGGATTAGCACTCACGCTAATGGTGTTCTTAGGGCTGACACTCAACTCAATGGAGACACCAGCTCACTTTAAAATCCCATTTATTCCTTCACTGGACTCATGCCCCATACATGTACCATGCAGAATCATCGTGGTCTGTATGTGTGTGTGTGTGTGTGTGTGTGCGTGTGCGTGTGTGTGTGTGTGAGACAGAGAGACCCATGTACCATACTGAATAATCATGGTGTGTGTGTGTGTGTGCGCAAGATAGAGAGAGAGAGAGAGAGAAAGAGAGAGAGAGATGTTTATTTGTCATATATAAAGCTTTCATTAAAAAAAACCTGTATGTGTCATTGTCTGTGTGTGTGTGTGTGTGTGTGTGTGTGTGTGTGTGTGTATGTTTGTGCATGCGGGAGCGTATGTTTGTTTGTTCGTGTGTGTGCATGCGTGAGCGTGTGTTTGTTTGTTTTTGTGGATGAGATTGAGAAGTTGTATTTGTGGATTGGATGTGATTGGTAGGTTTATTTAAAATGTTCTCTTCCTATCTCCCAACCTTTGAATAAATATCACTCAACGTAATATACAAGATAGCTCGCTGTCTAATTTAACGTACAACTGAGCATTTGGATTCCTTTGTGGATCTCCTCTGGGATACACCAAGTCAACTAAGGAGTTTAGCTGTGAAGGTCAGGTGTTTGAAATGAAAGTCTGACTGCACTCCGAATAGCGTATATCCGAAGATATTTCAATGAAATGAGAGCTTCACCTTGACTCTCTCCTTTAGTCTGCTTTCATAATCTTCAAACATCACCGTTTTGATCAGAGCAGGCGGTTGTCTGTGCTGCTAAGGTGAATCTTGGCTACTGTCTGAAGGGCTGATGAAACCTAGAATACTCCCGTTATCATTTGGGCGCTTTCACGCGTCATGTTCTATGAGTTAGAACTGCGTTAGCCTTTCGTTACGGCCGCCGAATTCCACAGGTCGAATTGGATTTGTCCGGGACACACTGACGCGACTCTTATCTTCCCATTTGTCTGTTTTAAAGAGTACAAACTACCTGGTCATTACTAGTGCAGTGATGGATATTGGTGGTGTTTTGAAAGGAAAGCTGACGCTCTTTTATGTTGGCGGATGAAAGCGGCGAAGACAGACCCGTTGGGACGTCGTGTCCGGATAGGGATGACAGGGCGGCTCCCGGTAACTCATATTAAACTCAGACTACAGGAGCTAAAGCTACCGACGACCTTAAAGTCCTCCACGCTTTCGAGTTTCACTATCTGCTGAACCAGCAGCGAAATGCTTTCAGACCGACTTCTGACACTAGGGAAAGGAGAGGATTTACGTAGAGAGTGAAAAATTAAATGATTCCAACATGTCAGTATGCACATTTGTTCTTTTGTGACTGATAAGATATATATGAGTTTGAACATCTGTTCTGGAACATTCTTATTTTTAAAAGCTTGCCATATTTAAAAATGTAGTAAATGCCAACCCAAGTAAATGCTTTTCACTTCAGCATAGGGTTTCACACGAGAATTTTTAATATTGCTTGGAGAGAATTTTTTTGTAAAGTAAAAACTCGAGACTAGACACACCCACGCGCGCACACACACGATTCTGGTCACTTTCAGATACCTCTGCTTTAATCTGTCATCGGGACCATGCCAAAATCATTCCATCTCTTCCAGAAGTGTGCGTCATTTTAATCCACGCTCTAATCGCTCTGTAACCATTGGCACGCATGCATAAAAAATAAAATTAGGAACAATGGGGAAAGGTTGTGCTCTGAATGTGTTCACCCACATTAATAATGCAAGGTGTTTTTTAATGAAAGAATACATTTTCTGTGCGTAGGTGTGTGTGCGCGAACTATATGACGGGGCGTTCCTATTCTTCGTCTATGCGTTAGGTCGAAACGTTTCCTCGAATAAAGGACGTAAAGACAGGGAAAGGTCATAGCATTAATAGACTAATCTCAATTACTAGACACAGTCCACGAAATCTTTCAACACACACATACACTCACGTGCAATCTGAAATGAAATTACAGAACAGTGTTAAAGTGTATTAATCATGTAATCAGTCAAGCTAATGCTGAGAAGAGTGTTGTTTCTCTGTTACTTTGGCATGGTTGTGTGATGTAGACCAGCTTGGATAATATGAGCCCATGTTTTGTCTTTAAACATTTCACACTTTTTGGAGAGTGTATGTGTTCACACAGATCTTCTACTAAGCAATACATCAAAGAAAGAGAGAAAAAGAGCGCTTGCCTTCTTGTACAGTTTTCAGCCCCTCTGCCAACTTGATACAATTTTACCCTCAAGTACGGGAGATGACTGCTCAATCGGTGATTTCAGAACACTTTTTCACCATCCTCTTTCTTTTCTTTCTTTTCACATTAGGTTGGCACTTCGTGTGCACTAAAGACATGCAAAGAAGACGATTGTATCAAAGACCATCTGCAAAATGTGAAAAAAAAAAAAAACACAAAGGGGAAAAAAAGAAACTTGAGTCTGCATGCAGCATTGCCTATGGCAGACAAACATGCACAGAGAGATCTGTTGTCTAATATGAAGAGGACTCATTTTCTCAGGCAGTGTGTGTTTTGAGTTGGCTTTATGGATTTTCAGACTGTTTGATAGCTACGATCAGTAGGTGTCTGTGTGTGTGCTTGTGTGTGCGCGCGGGTGTGTGTGTTCTTGTGTATGCATGTGTACGTGTGTGCGCACATATACAACCCGTGCGTATTCCTAGTCAGATATTTTGCCACAAACACACCATCTGAGTGTCCCAGTCCTTTGTATTACACCTTCTTTTATTATGAATAATTGATGTTTTTCTATTTGTCCCTTGTAATGGAATCTCAACATTCCTGTATGCAGTCATAAATAGCTCGTGTTCTGGACTGTAGCAGAGAGAGAGAGAGAGACACAGAGTCTTAATGTGATACTCTCTTAATTAATCTGCACACCTGATCTTAATGAGTGGTGTCTTGGGGCAGTGGGTGCTCACTGGTGGAACTAATTAAGTTCATCATCAAGTTCAAAATCACTCTCTCTTCACTGCCAGACCTGCAGTGTGTGCCCGCTGCTCGGCTCTGCAGGGGCAGGCAAGCTTGAAAAGTCTGAGTCAAAACACGCACGCACACACTCGCTTTCATACCGATAGACACACACACTTTCTCTCTCACACCCACGTACACACAGGCATTTAAACTCATACTTTTATACTTCTTCTTTTGATACAATGCAAAATTCTTTTGTACAGTATTTGTATGTCTTGTGATTTCTTATGTCTGTATGTCCTGTGTTTATATGTCCTGTGTGTTTAATTTGGTTGAAAGTATTGAGTTAAAGTGCTATCGAAGAGAGAAATGAGGTCATTAATGCTGTAGTCGGGTGCATGCACACTGCTTTGTATTAGGTGTGTGTGTGTGTGTGTGTGCATGTGCGTGTTCGTGTGTGTGTGTTCATTGTGTATTACTTCTGGGCATGTGTGTGCGTGTGTGTGTTTGAGGTAGGTGAAGGAGAGAGGAGTAGTAGGGGGTATTTTTGCACTCTGCTCCTCTCAGACGGTGGCTGACCCCATGTGTGTTCATGCTGAGCCTTATCAGCCCCTCAGCCTCATATGACACACAGCTAAACACTGTGTGTGTGTGTGTGTGTGTGTGTGTGTGTGTGTGTGTGCGTATGCATGTATGTGTTTATGTGTGTGTGTGTGTGTGTATGTGTGCATATGTGTGTGCATGTGTGTGTGTGCATGTGTGTATGCATGCTTGCGTGTGCATGTGCGAGTGTGAGTGGGAGAATGTGTGTGTGCGTACTTGTGTGTGTCTTTGTGTACTTGTGCTTGCGTGTGTGTGCGTGCGTCTGTGTCTGTCTGTCTGTGTGTGTGTGTGTGTGTGTGTGTGTGTGTGTGTGTGTGTGTGTGTGTGTATGTGTATAAGAGAGTAAAGGAAAGAGAGAGCCCTGGGGGCTGACACTGAAGGTGACTCCCTGAGCGGTAACCTTGAGAGACAGAGAAAGAGACAGAGAGGGAGAGAGAGAGAGAGAGAGAGAGAGAGAGAGATAGAGAGCGAGAGAGAGAGAGAGAGAGAGAGAGCGAGAGCAAGAGCAAGAGAGGAAGAGAGAGACACAGAGGTGGGAGAGAGAGAGAAACTTTATGAAAATGAATTTAAGGAGAGAGGGCTGCTCTGACAGCTTCATAATTAAATATGGGAGCATCAGTGCTAATTTATTCCATCGGCATGTGCCGTGGTCAGAGCTGACGGCCGAGAGGTCAACAGGTCAACAGGAGCAGATAGGGACAAAGCACTGTCTGGACCCCATCAGTGTGTGTGTCTGTGTGTGTGTGTGTGTGTATTACTGCAGACAGCTGACATTTTCTGTGTGAATGTGTGGGCTTTGGACATATATGTGTGTGTTCCACCAGAGACAGAAGAGTGTCATTACATTATCGCAAACAGGGGTGTTTGACCTTTTGACCTCATTAGTGATTACTAATATCTGCTACACACTCCTAATGTGGGGACACTGGCAGCATGTTCGTAGTAGCTGTTGAATTTTTCTGCTTTTATAGATGTATTTCGAACGAACACCTAAATATTCTGTATTTTATCTGATATATTATTAGCTTCTCTTTATTTCTATTCAGTCTATGGCTCCGTGTCACTCAGTGAGATTAATTTGGTGTCACTCTGGATCGGTTAGTTACATTATTTTATGAACAGGCTCCTATTCATCCGTCATACCGGGGTCTCCTGCTGTGGTATAATGTCAGTTGGACGTCCATCTCCTGATGACTCTCTCTAAGGCCTTTGGAATGAGTGGTCCTATCGCTTCGTGACAACCGTCCTTTATATATGTAGAAGCTAATGTTTTTATTCTCTAATTTTGGTGAAGCTGCTCTTCTAGATTATTCCTTTAAAGTAAATTGGATAGCCCCATGGTTCATTGACTGGTTATTTGCTTATGCATGTGTCCATCATGTTTTTCTCCTGCGTATTCTCCCGTCCTCTCAGGGTAATGGCGCTGAGGTAGAGCAGTAACAGAATTTTATACTGAGTGAACTAACCAGCCCTAAGCTTTCCCTTACATGCTGATTAATCGTTTGAGATGTTAGTTCATTTGCTCACTCTTCCCCCCTCAATCTCTCTATTCCAGTCGATTTCACAGTTGTTGTTGTTTTTTTTTATTTGTTGATGAAATCATAACTTAGCTCTGTGTTGTCTGGAGTGATTTATGAATTCATTAAAGTGCTGTTTTTGCTCATTGAGAGAAATACCAGTGTGCCGTGTGTGTTTGTGTATGTGCTTGTATGTTTTAATATTAGTGATAAACTAAAGGTTTACTGTGATTTTTAAATGAAATCTACCCTTTAGGCTTTTGTTTTCCCTTTTTGTGTTTGATTTTTCTTTTCTTCCCTTCACTCTCTCTAACCAGAGTACACCTCAGCTACTCTAAATGCAAAGCTTTCTCTCTCTCTCTCTCTCTCTCTCTCTCTCTCTCTTTTCTTTTTTTTTTTTTTGACTAGAATTGGTTAATCCTGTCGTAGAGCTGTTCTGAGCCTTTTACAGAGCACTCTGCCTTGCTCCCAGAACCCTCATTACTCGCAGGGAAAAAAGCGCTAAGTAGCGCGACAAGCTCGGCTAGTCACGGCGTATTAGTTTGTCAGGGTGCCGGAGCCAGGCTCCCAGTCACCCCCAACAAATGCGCCGGACCTGGCTGGGCCGGGCTGGGCGCCGAGCGGAGACGGGCCATAACTCAGATTGGGACTCTGCGCGGTCGCCCCGCCATTACCTTCTCCAGCAAGGTCACACTAATCAACTCAATTACCAGTCCTCTCGGACATTTTCATAATGTTTTCTGCTAGTTGCTCTCCTGTGAAAATGACACAGTCTTGGCAAATTAATATCATTACTATCTGTGTTTAATGGAGCAGGGCTACTTTTTTATTTAAACCTGGGGTCTCACCAACGACCTCCACTGCTAGAGAATGAGTAAGGAGTGAATGAGAATGAAAATAACGAGAGAGAAAGGGAGAGAGAGAGAGAGAGAGAGAGAGAGAGAGAGAGAGAGAACGAGAGAGAGAGAATGTGTGAGTGAAACAAAGAAAAAACAGAATGATACACCAGAAGACAGGGATTCTTTTTCAAATGCACTAAAGCAAGAAACAACAAACTGTAATACAAATGTATTTATGGTATATTAATACATTTTATGATAACTTTAACCATAATGTTCATTCAGAGAGGCTTTTGTTGTTATTGGGTGCACCACAGTTGCTCTAGAATAAGATTTATGAAAAAGGCTTAAACATTGTTGAACTGAAATAATACAGAGGTGCTGAGATATTGCTTACCATCGCAGGGCCTGGACTGCTCCTGGAATTGCACTGTGGTTGCAATGTAACTATCTAACAATTGGCCTAGCGCGTATGATAGGAGCAATGTGTAATGTATTATTTCTGTAATTTACCATAACAATCGTCTGGAAGAACAGATCTCATTGTACTGGGACAATTGCACCACACCTCCCCTTTTGTAAGCAGCGCTTCACTCTGTAAACCATTATACAATAACATCACCTCCAATACTGGGAACGGAGACCCACAGCTCTGCTCAGTTCATTAACTCCACTATTTCACATTTTACTACAATGCATGTTTGTTAGGTCCCAGTCAGACTGGGCCGGTGAGTGTACTAGAATATTGTGTTTGGATAATGCAGCATTCTGGGTCCCGAAGCCAGAGCTTTTCTAAACAATATAAAACTAATAATGGAACTACACTGTATCGCGTAGTCATTTCATTATTATACCCATTTGGTGCTGGCAAGGCCCAAAAGAACACACACTCTGGGTAGAGGATTTCAATTTCTCCTTTGCTGTACAACTGAGACTTGACAAGTTAGAGAAGAAAACTTAGCTAAGCCCGTCGGAGGTTTGATCTAGTATAAATTGAGTCTTAATTGGAGAGTACATTTGAGGGGAGGTTTTTCGTGTACTTAAGCTTGTGTGTTTACTCTGTGTGTGTGTGTGTGTGTGTGTGCGTGTATGCGTGTATGCGTGCGAGTGTAAAATGTGTCAGGTTGTCTTGCTCTCAGCTAGGAGTCGTTGGCGTGATAATGAGTTCATTTGGAGAGACACCCCTTGGGCTCCACTAATGAGTGGAGCTGTTGTGTATACCTCTCTCACAGGTGTGTGTGTGTGTCTGTGAGTGAAGGAATTCTTCAGGATGGCAGCTGGGGTCTCCCAGCACGAGGGGCCTTTTGAGACCAATTAGACTCATAGCCACAGTGGAGTGCCTCACACCTGTCTTTGGACTTATTAAACCTGTGTGGTTCTGTGGGACTCTCTGATGCTGCTGGCTGGCACAGGGAAAACTCTGCCATTATCATCCTATCAGAGACAGAGCTCTCTGACTTAATCCACATGCTGAGCCCCTAATCCTGACTGGGCCTGTCCCCATATACTGCCTCTCTGCTTTTACATTTACGCTCACTGTGTATGGTTCTTATGGAGCCTCTGTCCCTAAACCACATTCACAGATTTACTCAGACACTGGCTGCACACACAGTACTCAGCGTGTCAGCAAAAATCACATGACCACTTTTCCTCTTTTGTGGTCCCCTGTAAGATTTAGCCTGGCATGTACACAAACCTTGCCCCTTAACCATGTTCCTGATTTTCCACTATATCTGGACTTGTATGAAGGAGCATTCAGCGCACACACTGTAAGGGAATTTATCTCACCATGTCCTTGTAAACCACAATTTCACTGTTCCGCTCATTCCGAAAACACATACAGTCGTGTTCAGGTAGTTCCAGTAAATACATCCTCACTTTTGCTCCATCTCCCAGTTTACCAAGTCCTCACTTACCGATCCTTTTAAACCCTGTCTCAGCTTTTACTCTGACACTCAGTGAACACAGAGGAGCTGACTGCATCCTGTCCCCATAAACCATGTTCTCATTCTTCTCTGCCTTACATTGTGTGTAACAGTATTCACTGCACACTGAATCTGAAATCTTTCATGACTGCAAACCACTGCAAAAATATCCACTTAGATTCACACTGTCTGAAAACATAACCCTTACATTAACCTGTCTCCACTATACACACACAGACTTTTTGGTCACGTGCTTGAGTTAATGACTTAATGACTAGTCAGGTAGTCCCAGTTCACAGTGAGCCTCTTAATAATATCCAGTGCCCTCACTCGTCCACATTTGCCCGTATACACTGAATCATGTGGCTTTCCTGACAAACCGCTTTCCTGCGTTTACTCTTTTGGTTACATTTGTGTGAAAAGTTATGTCTGCCCCCAAGCTGTAGTCCTCCTCGGTCCAGATGTCAAACGGTTAAAAAAAAAAAAAAAAGTCCTGGTTTATGGGGACGTTTTCAGGTCAAGGCTGACCTCAGTGGGTATTGAGCTTTTTTCTGTGTAGGTCAGTTACAGTCAAACAGTCTGGCCTTGGAGCAGTCTCTTTTTTGTCCTTTTTCCTCTCTCCCCTCTCTCAGTGTCCATAATGGCTCTGTGACTGTGAGACAGTGGTTTGAAGTGGATGCAGGTGCACAGGTTAGCTTTAGGAGAAGTTCTCACTGTTCTCCTTTCCTGACCTCCAGCCTCACGGGCTCCTTTATCCGTCCGCCTTTGTGCCGCCGACAAACTGCCATTACCTGGAGCCGAAATTAATAAGGAGGGCTAAATAGGAGTCATTTTTTCCCTCCTTCAAAGATCTTTCAGAAAAGCAGCGTACGGCCAATAAACCCATACCTTCTCATGTTTTATTCAACCTCTTTTATATTAGTACATGGACCGATACTGCCACTTCAAAAAAGTAGTCTAAGCCGATTTTCAAATTCAGAAAAGCCCTTTTAAATCTAATCCCCATGCAAGATTTCTTTCCTCTTTACAACCACTTTTAATGAATAGATGTCCAATAAGAGCTTTTATTGTCTTAGCATATGTTGCTTTTATTAGGTGAAAATAATTACGTTCCTCGGATCACCTCGGAAGTCCTTCCGGAAGATAAAAATGAGATAGTTTCACAGTGACTGCACAAGTCCTTCTGAGGCGGGTCGTTTTCCCCCTGGGTGCTTCATGTCCCTACCACCCTCCTCTTCTCTTTTTTCCGTCACCCCCTTCTGCCTTTCTTGTTCCTCCTCCTCTTTCTTTCTCTTTTCGCATACATACACACTCTCCCACCCTCTGTGTTCATCTCACATTGAAGTGTGACAGCGGGCACTTGACGACTGACACACACTTGATCTTATCAGAGTGCAGGGAAAATTCCGGGCCGTTCTGACTGATGACTGATTGTCACTTGAACATTGTTTATTCCCCGCCGCGGTCCATCAGTCACCGCGTGTCCGTTTACCCTCCTCCGCCAGCTTTTGTTTTGTAGTTATTTCAGAGAGAGTGTGCCACCAGCAATGCTGACTGCCCTGACAACGCTAGCCCCTGACTTAGCCCAGAACTGGAGCCTAAAACACCTTTTAATTAAAGCCTGTGTAGGGGGCAGCTTATAGCAGCTCTCCCACAGCAGAGACACGGCACCAGCTTACACGTCTCTTTCAGGAGGGCAAATCATGGGAGCAGTTCAAGCAGGGACAAACGGAAGTGTGTTTGTTTTTGTTTTGTTTTGTTTTTTTTACAGTAGTGTGTTAAATTAATGCAAAGAAAATATCCCATTTTTCTTTTTGCATGAATATTCATCATGATAGTAGGAATATTTGTGCTGTTGCCACTTCGTGGTGTCTTGCTATTAAAGGTGTTTGCAAAAATATGGAGAGCTATGTAAAGAACTGTGACTTAATTCTTAAGAATTAAGCTTTGTATTTTGATTGTGTCACACCTACGTAGATCACTAAAGATCAGGTCACTGAAATATAAAAAAATGACTCTACATCTTCTCAAACCAAATACCACTCATGTCTAACACTCTGTGTTGACCATACATGAGTCCTGCAAAATCAAAAGGTAGAAAAAAAAAAGAAAAACCCATGCAAAATTTAAAACAAAATTGCATTTGTCTCCCAGACAATTTTGTTTTCCAGAGACACACAACAAAACAGTGTTGTTATTTGCCAAGTTCTGTTGCTCACCGCACTTTGAAAGCCAAGGAGTCCGGCCACTCACCGGCACGAGCCATGTGTACGACACACACCTCTCCACGCTGCGTTATTACTCACCCCTGAGAGCGAGGGAATGGGTTTGTGGGAATGGGCCACCAGAGCACTCCACCATCACTGTAATGTGACTCAGGGGACGTGGACCGCCTTTCTCCACCACTATTACACGCAAGCTCTGGGCGTAATGAAGGCGATTTTAATAGGATTTAATGCATGTGGCGGGGCAAGGGCCTGCTACCTTATGGCCCTGACAAAGGAATAAGAGTAGGTAATCATAAAGCCTCATTTACTGGCAGTCTGAGCACACATTGATCATCCTCTGTCCATCTACACTGTCCTCTTCTGGGTGGGGGCTGGTGGTTCTAGCCACACTGGAGGGAGAGAGAGAGAGAGAGAGAGAGCGAGAGAGAGAGAGAGAGGGGGGACAATGGCTATGTCAACATCTCTCTGGCTGTGACCAGTTTGCACAGTTTACTTTGTGTATGACATAATGTTATAATTTTTAAAAAATGTGTTTCTATTAACAACAAGCAAAAAAAAAGTTATGCTACATTGTTGAGTTTGTGGAAAAATACCTGTAAAAAGAAAGGTGTGACTTTTTTTTTTTTTTTTGGTCTTCTTGAGAAAATGACCATAATCTTGTAAATGTAAGTTCATACGTGCAGTTTGAAACAGAATGTGAATTACCATCGTGCACCACTGAGCCCACATTTTGATAGAAATGGCAGTTCATTGTCTGGCCTTTGGTTATTATGAGTGTTCGTTCCCTCTGACTGGCTCTGTCCTCCTTGCTTTCACCTTCAGCTCTCAGCTGCTCTTCTCTCTCACTCTCTCTCTCTTTCTCTTTCTCTCTCTCTCTCTCTCTCTCTCTCTCACTCTCTCTCTCTTTCTCTTTCTCTCTCTCTCTCTCTCTCTCTCTCTCTCTCTCTCTCCGAGAGACGCAGCCTTTTCTGCTGGACTCTCCGTACCTCTTTGCTGCCGGCTTGTGCTTGTTTGCTCAGCGACACTGTGTTGGTTTTCATTGTCCTGCTGTGGTGAGGCAGAGATAGCCAGCCACCCTCCCCCCTCTCAAAGGCCATTATTCCTCTGTTTTTCAGGCTCTCCGTGGCTCAGCAGCTCTGTGCCCGGCTGAACGAGGCCGGAGTGGAGTGTGTTTTGTGACTTAAATCCTCAGGCCTGCCGGTTGATTGGGCAGAGAGAATGGGCAGCGGACCTGTTTATCTGTTACCCAGACTCCCCCTCACAGCTGTACCGAGCACGCTCAGATGGCCTGTCAGCTCGCGCAGGGCACGGCCGCTGACTGCTAAGGTAAACAAAAAAACCGGGGGGAGAAAGAGAGAGCGAGAGAGAAAAGAAGAGGAACTATGCCAGCGGCTGGTGGGGTTGGGGTCTTTGTGGCAGAGTGGGGGGTGGGGGGGGTCACTGTGGGGGAGGGCCCTCTTTTTTAGATCTCTTCTTTGAGTGAACTGTCAGTGAACGCAGCCGCATCTGAGCTGTACTTTTGACAAAGTCAAGGGCCCTAACTCCAAAAGATGGACGTCAGGACTCAGAAAGTACAATCGTTATTCACAAAGCTGAAATGCTCTACTTTTTGTTGTTCTGATTGAGGGAATTGAATTGAATTGAATCGAATGGAATTGAATTGAATCAAACTGAATTGAATTGGATCAATCTAATGGAATTGTTCAGATGGCCACATGCACCTCTAACTTTCAAACCATTGTTAGTGAGACATTTTAAAAAATCTTTATATTTAACTTAATATTTGCCTTATAATAATACTTTATTTTGAGTCTTTTTATACTTTAAGAAAAACTAAGTAGTTTTATTAACAGCAGTTTGTCATGGGAAGACAGTTTAGTTTAGTGACTACCACATGTCCTTTTGCTCAAGTATACTTGTCTCTAATTCAAAAAAAGAAAATAAATCTATTACACACAAAAAATGGCTGTTTTCTGAAGAATTGTGTTTAGTTCACAGTGGGATTTGATGAATATGTTAATATCTTCTTCTCCTTTTTTCTTTTTCTTTTTTGAATTAAAATAGTCAGTTGGTTTCCTGGCATTAGTGAAAGACTGTAGCCTGCGTAGCCAGTGCCGTTTGTGTGTGTGTGTGTTGAATCAGGGCCATGTGGTGTAGGGGGAGACAGGATGAACAGTGACGCACAGGAGGTGACTCACAGGGGACTGGGCAGTTGGCATGGCCAAGATGACGCACTAGGGGTATTTGGCATTTTCTTGGGCACTGTGACTTCAGATAGATACTCACATGTTCAAATGGGTCCCGTGACATTCTCTGTTAAGTGAGAAGAATGCTTAAATACTTGGTAACCACTGAATACTAACTGGTAACCACTGAATCTAAGACTGCATGCTACAAGATAAGAAAGTAGGATTTTTTTTCTTTTTAAGAAAAGCACGTTAAGGTGGGCTTGAGTCTTTGCTCTGGTTTGTTAGTGAGATGTGTTTCTGGTTTGAGACAATGGGAGTCAATGAGCAGACTGCTGCATATCTTGTTACAATGATTATTTATTAAATTTAAAATATCTTTAGCACAGATTAAAAATCAGACAATTTCCAACTATCATGATCATCATGGATTGAAAATAAACACTCTTAAAAAGAAAAAAAACAAACAAACAAGTCCTATCTTCCTCATAGAATCCACCCTTCCTCCGGTTTAATAATCTTTTGTTCTCGTCTGGTGAATTCCGAGGCCTCTCCTTGCACAGGGCAGAGGCAATACTGTGACAATGATCTTTCACTTTTCAAAGCAAAGCCATTTAATGGCCACGAGCTGGGTCTGGGCTTTATACAAAATAATGGGTTTTGCTCTGACACGGTTTGTCTGAACAACTGAATCTTCACATCGATACAAGTAAGTGCTCCGTACAAATGAAAACCATATGCTTTATACCTCTTTTCTCTGATTCAGGCTGTAGGTTTCTGACAGTAAGAAAGCAAACTAAAAAAAAAACAAAAAAAAAACTTGTATTGCCAAAATTTTTTCAACACACCAATAATGCCATACAAATTTGTGTGGCTGATAATAGTTGAGAGGAGAACATAATTTCATTACCACATGAAAATGTGTCAGCCACGTGAGGATTCGTATGTGTGTTTTCACCATGGCACTGGTTTGAAAAATACTGCCTGTTCTCTCTGGTAGCTCTCCAAAACTATGGTTTCCCTGCGGACTGTCTTCTAATGGATGCCTCAACCTCATATCTTTACAAATATGAAGACAGGTTACAAGAAACATGATCAGAAATACAGAATACAGTTATCGAAGGAAAGAACCACTTACAGTAGCAAGAAAAAGAAAATACAATTACACCTTTCCATGTCTTCTCATGATCCAATATTCTTTGTCATATCATCTCCCCCCTCCCCACCCCACCATACCCCACTTTTATGGTTTGTTTGTTTTTGTTTATTTTTTTGTTGTTTTGTTTTGTTTGTTTTTTGTTTTTTGTTTTTTTTAAGCACATGCCATATGAGTCTTTGATTATAAAAGTACCTGAAATAATTGCTAGAACATCAGCATGCATAGCAGAGGGATATATATACACAGATATTTACAGTCATGGAGGTTAGACAGGATGGCCTACAGTTCTACTCATATTTACATGTCTGCACTCTTACAAAGCTTTTACCAAGGTTTACAAACTCAGCACATGCATATGGAGAGAAGAAACACAACCTGTCCACATGGGAAAAAAAACCCCCAACAAAATCATAAAAATGATCAATAAAAGATATTACCACTGTCTTATTAGGTCCATAATATTTCCTCAAAGTAAAGTTGTCCAGTGCTATCACATAGCGTACTGCTACACAGATACTCAAAGTACACTGAGGGAAAGACAGGGTTGGGAGACACTGGAGTGACTACAGGAGATCTCCACCCCATGACTAAACACACCAGGAGCACTGACGGCGAGGGGCGAATCCTTTAAGGTGCTGCAAGAATAACATCAATCTACGTTTTGTCCCAAACACAGGAATCTGTCCACCGACAGACACAAAGACTCCTTTACTTTATGGAGAATTCGGTTAAATTACACTATGTACACGCGTCGCGACATCTTTTTAAGTGTCAGAATTTTTCAGAGAAGTTTTCAGAGGTTTCAACCCAAGGTTCAACAAATAGGGGGGGAAAAAGCACAAACACAGTTTTATTTACACACACTGAAAGGTTTGGCTTCGCATCATGTGACATTTATGTATTTAGTCACGGAAATTTTGAAGAGTTGAAGAGTGGTGGTGTTGGTTATTTATTGCCTAACAGAAACTGTTTTTTTTTTTTTGTAGTCTATGAGGTCTCTCTGGATTATTGGTTATATTGATAGAGCATTGAAAATGGAAGACATTTCTCTATTAATAAGTTGCCCGTGATAGTGCCTGTTTTATTTTTATTGCAGGACTCAAAATGTAAGGTTTTATTAAGTGGAGGTCTGTTTTATGAAGTGTCATTGTTTTTGTCCTGATTTTAACTGGCTTTCACGGGAGAGGGCGCAGAGCTTGTATGGTTGTGTTCATCTCGGTTCATTTGGCTTTGGTTTGGAAGTCAGTATTGCTGAATGAAACATTATCACATGATATTCATCAGTGGAAATCATACTGACAGACACTAGAATAATAATAAAAATGATTAGAATTCTAAATACTGGTTTGATTGCCTATCAAAGTGAGGAATGACAGCTATCATAAGAGTTTATAGATTAGCAGCGAAGACATTGTTGCTGCTCTGACTGGACACTGACAGCTGTGTTAATGGCATCAGTCCCTCTGTAAAAATTCCACAGAAAAATACATGAAACACATAAACCAATAATGAATCCATATCTCTGTTGGCCTGTACAAACTGCATACAATGTCTGAGACAAAGGTTACATCATAAACAGACCGGTGATTTACTTACTCACAGAACTACTGGGGTTTAGTCAGACAAGCCACTCTGCCAACACATGAGAGAATCTAAACATCTTCTACTGTTTTTTTTTTTCTTTTTACAAATATCTACACAGAACACTGTGGGCTGGTTTCCTGATCATAAACTGAGACTTCTCTCGGACTGAATTGCATGTTAAATGGAGAATTTCCATTCTGAATGGGCTTTAGTCCAGGGCTAGGTTTAATCCTCCTCCAAGAATCCATCCATGTTTAAAATGATTGTTCAGAGCAGCTCTCTCTCTGTCTCTCTCTCTCTCTCTCTCTCTCCCTCTCTCTCTCTCTCTCTCCCTCTCTCTCTCTCTCTGCCCATGCTGAACAGGGCTGATTTTCCTTTGATAAACGGCGGCGGGCGGTGCTTAGCCATGTTAATGTGTTTTCTTAGGGAGCTTGTCGTCCTGTAGGGGTCAGCGGGGTCAAGCGTTTAGAGGTTGAGTGAAAGAGCAGCAAGATCCTCTTCCCCTCACACTACCTGACAGCACCCACCACAAACTCAGCAGCCATCCCACTGCACCGCTAAAGCTCGCCCCAGCAGATGGCCTACAGTACACAACAACAGTGCTTTCCTCAAAAGACAGGCGTATAGACCACAGAACCATAAGTCCTAAGTTCAACTTTTTACTAAAGGTGATTTTGTTTTTAACTGGATCAAAATGTAATGCAGTAACCTCCATGATCCACGCATGTACAGCCAGATGAACAATCCAGTGTTGAGAAGGTGGCGGTGGTGTGTGACGAACAGTAAAGCGCGTGACCAGAGCAGTCAAGACAATGCAAGCCGTCTGCGCAAGCCGTCTGCTACAGCTGCAGTCACTCTCCCGAAAACTTGCAGTCTGAGTGTGGAACTGCACGAGTTTCCTTGGCAAGCTCTCAGATCTCGGAGAGGCCAGTCCGACCGTTTGGAAAGGGTTAAACTGCCCTGCCCAACCTCTCCTTCCCCCAGAGTGAAATCACCTTTCAGATCCATTAGCAGAGGATAATCTATGTAGCACTGGTTGTGGACAGCATCATTACAGAGGGCATTATCAATGCAACACATTTTCTGGCATAATGATGTGTGCTTCCCTAATCTGGAGTGTATTAGCACTGTGTGATTTTTCCATTAGGGAAGGAGTATGAATATGTTTAAAAAAAAAAAAAAAAAGCAGACTTGGAGAAGTCAAACGTGTGAATTATCTAGTGCTCCTCACGACAGTTAATCAGTATCATCTGTTATGATGAGTGATGGTACTTTTTTCAGTCTGCACGCTGGGTTTGGACAGAGAAGAAGCTCACCTCCTCACAGACCTGTCATTAGCTCAGAGAAACAGAGAGAGAACTCAGATAAACACTAGTCCTGCTGACGTAGAGAAGGAGAGGTGGAGTGGATTGGTAACGCAGAGAGTTGAGCTTTAGTAAGAAAGAAAAGCAAGAGAGAGGGATCATTTATTAACTACCTCGTACCTTCCCTCACCTTGCCTGCATAGTAGCAGCTGACAAATGGCCCTATCCGTAAGTATTGTGTTCCTGTATTATCTGGACTCTGTTTGTTTAATCCTAAAGCAGGATTCTCTCACTGCAATCACATGTTCTCTACAGATGAATGAGGTGGGTCTGTCTGGGAGAGATGTTTAAGTTTAGGTAGAGAGCGAGACAGGTTTTTAGTGGCTACAGAGGAAGACTCATACTGTGCACTCTCTGATTGGTCAGTCCAGACAGATTAGATGAAAGTTTGAGCAAAATATTCGAGTCATACGACAGGAGGTACGGCAACTCCTGAGCTAGTGAATGACCCACGGACTGAGTTTTGTGTTCACCCAGTCTTAGAGGTACAGACCTGCAGACATATGAACTGACTTAAGTGTAATGCTTTAACCTTATGAGAGGGAGAGATTTAATGGACCGCTCTTTGTTTGGACGAGTTTTCTTTTAGACATCTTTTTCTATTATTACACTAAAACTTATATAAATATTAAAAATGTTCTAAATGTTATAAATTGTGGATAGCATTTTGCATCATATGTAAAAAAAAAAAAAAAAATGCAATTACTAGATGAAAAAATGCTCAATAGTGCAACTCTGCGTGCTGACTTACTCTGCCGGGTGTTTCTTCCTTTCATATTACTACCTTCAAATGTTTAGAAACTTATTGCTACAAAAGCAGCTAAGACGTTCAATAGATCCATCCTTTTGATGTGGTCTTTATTGACACACTAACCAAAGGAGAGCGAGCGGCATATGTATACTTCAAAAGACATTCCTTCTGATGCACACACGCGCACACACACCAAAACTACAGTTAGCTAAGAAAGAGGGAAAGAAGTTTGCTCACCAAATTTGTGACTACGGCTTTTCTTCTGTGTGTGTGTGTGTGTGTGTGTGTGTGTGTGTGACTGCCTTGGCCAGCTTGCGTTGCAGCTGTTTTCTTTCCTGCTCAAATAAGGCTGAGTCTTTGTACTGAAGACCGTTTAAAGAGCGGCGTCAACGCCGGCTCCTCTCAGTGCTTGCCAGACGATTACTCGAAACGTTGGCCCACGCTTTTCAGATCCGTGCTTGGCCCCAGCTATTTGAAGATAAAGAACAAGCCCATTTCATGTGTATCCTGCACAAGTCAACTTTATCCGGAGCCTTCTCTCTGAAGCTCGTCACAGCGGCTTTTGGAGAGAGGGGGAACATGAAAGAGAAATCGGTGAGAGCGTTAGCTTCACACACACTAATTCTCTCACATGCGTTTTATTTTCTTACGTCCGTCTCCCTAAAGCTGTTTCAGCTGCAGCGCAAACCGAATATCCCCGGTAATTACCGCGCTGAAGTCCCATGGAGCAGCAGCAGTGTGTCAGCACGAGCCGGGCCTCGTGGATGTTTATTTGAGATTTGTGTTTAAAACAGGCGAAGGAGGAGGCAAAAAAAACCAACAACATTATAACTTTTGCCCATGAAATCAGGGATGCTGTTATCTCTGTACTATCTACTGCCTGAGACAGTGAGGATTACAACGTCAGGGGTCGGTCAGAGAAGAGGTGACTGACACTGTAGCAGTGGACATGGCTCCGCCCACTCTGTATCGTGCTACACTAGTGCAAGAAGGGAACATGATTTAAAGATGAGATCTTTTTGATATGCCAGAGTATCTCTCTTTCCAACACATAGCCTAACTGATTTTCAGCTTACCAGTCAGAACCAGAGTGTGTTTTAGAGCATAGTGCGGGCGATGGAGGGTTGAATCATTTTACAGCCATATTAATTAGAGGGACTGGATGCCATCATTCACACAGAAAACAGCTTTTATGAAATAACCACATGAACACAGGGCTCTGAAAACACAGCAAACACCTTCCATCTTTACTGCCAGCTAAGTGTCCCACTGAAACTGTCTTCCCAGACAAAAAAAAATCCCTTAGATCATGACTGTGTATCTCTCTCTTTCTCTGAGTGTGTGTGTGAGTGAGAGTGTGTATGTATATGAGTGTGTGTGTGTGTGTGTGTGTGTGTTTTTGTGTCCAGAGATGTCCTGTTCAGCCACACTGAGAGTCTGGTTGGCTCACAGGCATGAGTAGATGGATCTGACGGGAGATGAATGGACATTTTTGGCAGGTTGCCCCATTTTTGTGTGTGTGTGTGTGTTTGGCAGCTCTGGATGAAAGCCACCAAAGTGTCACACTCCTGTTACCGGCACTGTGTACACACACACACACACACACACACACATCGCGTCATAACGGAGATCCTCTAATGAGGCAGACCATGCCTTGTGCTAAATCATGTTTGGCATATTTCAATCTCAGTGTTTTACCTAAGACTGGGTCAATCTGCCGCGCCCTACAGAAAACACAGTGCGCACACACTCTTGATTTCACTGTTTTCATGATCACACACACTTTGCATACAGTAAAGGTACACAGGGGAAGGGAACCTACCCTGAAAACCAGGGATTCCTGTTATTTTTCTTATTGTTTTTTTTCCTCTCTCTCTCTGACTGGTACCGACTGTGAAAACACACAGTGTTCAAACAGTGTGATTTAGTTTTCTTCCTTTAAAAGGCATTTATAGAGATTAAGCAGTTCCTCCATGTATGGCCTACATGTGTTTACTCACTGATTCATGTTCACCTGTTAAACTGTACAACAGCATGCATACACGCTTGTATTCCTGTACATAATCAGTATGGAAACACACTGTATACACACACACACACACACACACACACATTTCTTGGGTTTGATGTCTCCTGTCATGGAGATCCGGGCTCATGTGTCCACACACAGTCAGTTCGGGGTTTGTGACGAGACAGCAGCCAACCTGTTGGTCAGAGTCAGGGTTCAGCATGTCTCACCGACAGATGTGGCTGATCGTCCAGATGTTCCATGGGTCGTCTTTAGGGCCCAGACTACGCCCGTAGTCCTTGATGAGCTCCAGGGTCCTCTCTATGTGTCTTTTCCCCCAAAGCTCTACTTAAAGTGGCCTACAGTCTCCTCTCGCTTTCTTTCCTGCTCACAGCTTGACACTGATGTTTTGCTTGTTGTTTTTTGTGTTGTTTGTGTGTTTCCATAGCAACAGGGAGCGGCCACCACGGTATACTGTGCTGTGGCTCCGGAGCTGGAGGGGCTTGGGGGAATGTACTTCAACAACTGTTTCCGCTGCCTTCCGTCCCTGGAAGCCCAGAATGAAGCTACAGCACTCAGCCTGTGGGAACTCAGCGAGAGACTGATCCGTGAGAGAGCCACCGCTCCCAAAGCCCTGTGACCGACACCCCCCCCCCCCCCCCAAGCCACCCCAGCCCGCCGAGGTCAAAGGTCAACCCTGCCCGGCCGGATATAAACATCAACAAGGCCACAGAGCTGTCTGTCACAGGGGGTGAATGGATAGGGAGTTTAAAAAGGGGAAAAAAAGAAAGAAAGGAAAACTACAGTAGGTTGTTCGTGGAAGCTGCCAAACCAAAATGGAACTCACTCACACAGGTCTCACAGTTAGTCTTAGGCAAGGTCAGAGTTCCCATATATCACTCCAGTCACTGGGTAGGGAGACATACTGAATACTAGGGACAAATTCAGCTAAAGCAGTGAATAGTTCAGTCTTACTGAAATGTTCTGTCCTCATAGGCTGCGTTAGTGCTTCTTTACGTGTGTGTCTAAACTGTGGCCATAACACTGTACAATGTCTTCAAGATAAAGAATCATTCCACCCCAAGACTCTGCATTTACCCACAGCATTCAACAGTGAAAACCTCACAGGCCAAATCCCCACAGATTTCTAGACATGAATATTCATCTACACTGTTCTATCACATTTGAGATATCTGTGTCTAATCAATTTGTGTGTACAGATGCAGAAAAGATCAAGTAAATGTATGTATTTGTAGATGGGCAAACTACTAATAAAAAAAGAATGAATACACTGTCTGCTTGTGAATGCTATATACAGATATGATCATTGAGATCCCTAAGAATTGGCCCATTTAGCTGTCCTGTACATAATTTACATTTAATGCTAATGCGCTAATGATTCTGGGTAGCGATTTTATTTGTGATATCCTCGTCTGTCTATAGATTCCAAACTACTTATTGGGTTTACAAAATGTTACGATAATGCTAATTACAGTGGAGCCGCTTCTCTGTGGGACACAGGGAGGCCCAAGACTCCTGCCATGAGAAGAAGGTGTAGTCCTCCGTGAGTCTTGTTTGGAATTTCGTATGAAATTTTCCTGTTGAATTCCTTTGTCTCTCCCCACCATTTATTTTTATTTTTTATTTTTATTTTTATTTCTTTTTCCGTTTCATCAAAAACATGCGTCGTTGCTTTTTTTTTTTCTTTTCTTTTCTTTTCTTTTTTGTTTGTTTTGCTTATTGTTTGTTTGTTTGATTTATTTCACCTGAAAAAGTCTTTCCTAATGTTTGGGGGGGGGGGGGGGGGGTTGTAGTCTCTGTCTGTAATTTTGTGTGTGTGAAAGGGGGAGAGCAAAAAGAGAGTGAAGGAGAGAAAAAACCATGAGGAGGCTTTAAAGAGTGACACCAGGGTGACAAGGTTTCTTCTGTCTGTTGCTGCTCCTTCTACCTTTTTTTTTTCTTTTCTTTTTTTCATCTTCTTTCTCAGAGGTTTGATTTGGAAAGGTTGTGCTTTGTGGCAGTCCTGGTGCCTTGAGTTTAAGCCGTCTGTATTCCAGGGTAAGGAGATCTGTAACGACATGAAAGAGTGAGAGGAAAAATTAATTAAGATTGGATTTACTCAAAAATGAGTCTCAGTTGAACTCTCCCTACAGTCCACTCTTAATCTATACACAGATATGAATCAAACGAAACAAGGTGTAGACTTCATCTGTCCAGAACTTGACCCTGATTGTGAAATTTATCCCAGAATCTGAAGAGAGCTGTATTTAGAAGCAGTAATAATAAAATATAGAAGAATCAATAGTGTCATTGCTGTAATAATGGAGTTAAAAATCTAGAACTTTCTCTGTGACAGGTTTGCACATGTGTATGGTGTTTGGTGCGGTAAACCCAGTGGGATGTCTCTAGTGAGAGAGAGCAAAACAGTTTAGCAGCACTTTTAGTCTGGCTGAGAGAGAAAGAGAGAGAGAGAGAGAGTGCAGTCAAACATAGGCTGGCTCTAGAGGACTGACAGTAGTCAAGCCCTCCTGCCCCATCAGTGTGTTTAGCACTGCTTTGACCAAGACCCGGAACAACTCCATAAACAAACCCCCTGTCACACACATTATTCGCTCCAGCAGAGTAATTGACACATTGAGAAACCAATCATAAGCCAGAGCTGACCTGCATTTTCATGGTTGGGCAGTCAGTTGAATCGATAGCTCCGACAGGCAGAGAGGGAAGCGATCACAGCACCTACTCTACACTGACAGACTTCTACTCAGCAGGGGGTTTCACACACACACACACACACACACACACACACACACACACACACACACACACACACAGAGGTTCTGTTTTACAAAGAAATAGTTTTTCTACTGAAGCAGTAAATTGCATTGTTTCGTTCCTTAGAAATGCCTACAGATAAGGTTGACGCACAGTAAACTGTGTATGTACTGCCTTACTGCTGAATACTGTAGATCTTAATCACAACCAAACCATATGTATGTGAAATGTATGCACTCTAAATTCTTCTGTTTTGCAGTTAGTTATCCTGATTATAAACCATTAACAATCTGTGGGATCTAACTGGTTTGGTGGTACTGATATGGAAAATTACTCATAAAAAATGGCATGAACATAAGTACATGTCGAACTTACAGCTCGAAACAAGTACAGAGCAGAGGTCGTTTACTTTAGAAAGACAAAATGCTCACACACACACACACACACACACACACACACACACACAGAGTCATATTCTCAAGCTAAAAATATAGAACTGAAAACTTGAAGGATGCTTAGTTTACTAAAATCCCATAAAGGTATACGATGGGTTCAGTTGACGGGTTTTAGTATGACGATTCTACACCCGTTTGTGCCTTCATTGGGCAATGATCTAAAATATCCATCAAATTTTTTGGGGGCAGTTTTCCCTCACAGTTTGACAAACTATATTCTGAGTTTGAGCAACAGCAGACTAAGTGTAAGTGTGTGTATTCTGGAATTCATATATTGCCCACGCGGTGGGATTGTACTGCTGGGGAGAACAGATCATGTTGCACATGAGGTTCTTTAAACAGGGTTGTGTAACGTGTGTGTGTGTGTGTGTGTGTGTGTGTATGTGTGAAGTGCACCGGTGTGCTGGGTGCAGGTGTCCTATCTCTGTCGGTTCCCACATGTTACTGCATAAGGAAACTGTGACGCAAGCCCCCAGACGGAGCTGTGCCACTAGGCAGTGGGTCTGTGCTTACGGACGTCCTGTCTTCAAAAAAAAAAAAGACATCAAAGAGGAGAAAAAAGAAGGTTGTGTCCCTAAAAGTCAATCTACTGAGGTTGATGTCTCTTCTCTTTCTCTCTTTCTTTCTTTCTTTCTTTCTTTCTTTCTTGCACTCTCTAGAGAGGGATGTGAGAGGCTGGAAAGGCTATAAAAATGTCAGTGTGTAATGGATGCATTGTGGGAGAGAAAGAGAGAGAGAGAGAGAGAGACTGTTGCCTGCTACTGAGAGTATAGCTAATGATGTGCAACATGTAAACCTATGCTGGCACTAATCCATCTGAAAATAAGTGTGTGTGTGCGTGTGTGTGTGTGTGTGGGAGTCTAGAAGCCAGATCTGATCCAGAACAAGAGTAAATAAAGTGAGAAAACAGAGGCAGTGTTTCTGGGGCAGCCAGGTGTCACTTAGTGGCTGTATTGTTTGCAAATGGACTGAACACTGATAGGAAATCTCTCAGTCCCTCTGCTAGAATAGAGATCTCTCTCTCTCTCTCTCTCTCTCTCTCTCTCTCTCTCTCTCTCACACAGACACACACACACACACACACAGCTTTCAGAGTTAAAACCTCAGAAGACTGAAGAGGTATCTCGGCACTTCTTTAGAATAAAATAAATGACATTTGAGATCTCTGCGATTCTCTTGTTCCCCTATCCCTCCTCTCTCTTTCTCTCCTGCCTTTGCGTCTGTATCTTTAAATCTCTTCTCTCTCCCGTATCGGACTATGTGATTGAAGTGCCCCTGCAGTTGGTCTGTCACTGACTGACTGTTTTACAATCACCCACCACACGACACACACTAACTCACTCTAGACAGCAGGGAAGAGAGAACGGAAGCCCTCTCTCTCTCTCTCTCTCTCTCTCTCCCCTGTGTCTCACTCTCTCTGTCTCAATCACTCTCTCTATCTAGCGCACATCTTTTCAAATAAAATAAAATTTAAAAATAACAGAATGTGTGTTTGGCATCTCCGGGCAGCACATGCGTCAACACCTCATAGCGTCAACCTCAGAGCTAACTGACTAACCACTTGACCTACAACAGGATCATGTTTAAAAAAAAAAAAACATTTACGGATATTTACAGATGACGGAATCCTGGGGGTATGCTAGTAACTAAACAACAACGACAAAAACAGTGACAACATCAAAAAGATGTAAATAATCTTGACATTGTGACAGGTGATGGGGGAATTGTTCTGAATGTTGTCCTTTTCTTGGGACTAGCTGGAGACTGACTATCTTTCTCCCTCTTTTCTCTCTCTCTCTCTCTCTCTCTCTCTCTCTCTCTCTCTCTTTCTCTCTGTTTATACTCTATACCTCAGGGTGTGATACCTCAGCTGCTCACACCAGTGAGTGTCTCTGTATTTGCCCCTCTACACCCCCCAATCATTCGGGGGGGTGTGTGTGTGTGTGTGTTACCCCAGATGAGCCATCTCAGAGTAAATGAGTTTAGACAGACAGAGTTGGATCTCGCTCGCAGTTACAAATATGTTATTTTCCAAAATACTTTGCCTGAGTTGACGTTGTCTGACTGAGTATAAAAAAAGAGAGATGTACCATTTCTGGCACATCTACACAACAATTCAAACTGTTTCTCAGGCCAGGTCTTAAAAAAAAAAAAAAAAAAAGAGTATTGCATTTGGATGCCAGTGCCTCCCAACTTGGTGAGATGGGTGGCTAACATTCATTGGCAAGTGCACAGATGGGAGTCAATAGGTGCTGAGGAGCAGGTTGTGTGATGTGTTTGGCTCCTGATTGATTGGCAATATGAGTCACACATCAATGACCATGAGAACAGTCAATGTCAGCATTGTCAGGACCAGGTCTGGTCATGCCCACCGCGGCGGGGGGGTGGGGGGTCTCCCTGTCTGGGGACGTTTTCCCGCCCTCCGCAGACCTGTTTGCCTTCGATCTCAGAGACAATGTCAGGACACGGGAGGAAGGGAAACCACAATCAGCTACAGTGATGGCTTTTTGTGTTTGAACCTCAGCCAATTCATGAGTTTTGTGTTTTTGAGAGTAAACTCAAAACCCTCTGAGATTTCCCCTACAAAGCCTTATTGATCGTTGAATCGGAATCGTTTCTCAGTCAATCGATATATTTTCTTTCAGCCTGCTGGGTTTGAGGAGGAAAAAACTGGTTTTTCAAAGACCAACCTTGATCCTCAGTACAGCACAAACATATGTACACACTGACTCCTTCGCACCACGCTCAAGGACAGACAGCTTCAGCCTCACAGCTTTACCCGCGATACAACCGTTACCTCCTCTCGCTAATGCTAATCTATTCAGTAATGCATATCGGAGAAGCGTTAGCTGGTTATATTTCAGTGGTCATGCTGTGGGAGTGTTTTCCCAAATCTCTCCTTGAGTATTCCCACATATTTCATATTCATATCCAGAAACAGTCTATTCCATCTCTACCAAGCAGGTCTCTAAGAGTCCGCTCTGAGAGTTTCACACCCTTTGATTAAAAGGTTGAGAAGTGCTAGTTTAGCAGAAATGCTAATGAGTTGAAATGGTTAAAGGGTCAGGAGGAGTACCTGGTTATATCTCTCAAAGCACCAGATAACCATGTCTCAGTCTATCAGACAAACCTTAACACACAAAATACCTTAACACACAAAATACCTTAACACACACAAAATACCACTGTCAACAGTGTAGTGTATCATTTAAAGCACCAGGCATACCTTAACACACAAAACACCTTAACATGCAAAATATTGCTGTTGGCAGTGTACTGACCAATGTACTGTATGGTTAAAGTCCATAAACAATATGAAATTGTGATAATACTTTAGAGGCAGAAAATAATAACGTGTTATGATACCGTCATAGTGTATCCTAAGCTGTGATATAAACATGAATGTGAGCGTCCACTTGTCTTCTGACCACATCAGTGTGATGAAGTAAAAAAACAACAACAGCAACAACAAAACAGCCATCTGTCCGGCACCCGTTCTCCTCTCCTCTGATATAATAGGGTGAGGTCTGTAGTGATGGTTATGGTCTGTGATGCTCCAGCTTATACATTCTGCCTCACTTAAGGGTCACTGATACCCTCATATTGAGCAGACAGTACAGTAGAGGACAGAAGGTGACATTCGGAGGAAAACTGATCTGGCATCGTTTCCTGTGTCAGTCTAGCTCATTTCCTGTGTGTAACCAAAAGCTTTTCTCAGAGTATGGAATTTTCACTCTATCGGCATAACCTTCTGTCACTGAAAATGACACTCATATGACGCTTATTCAAAACAGACCTGTTCAAACACTCAGAGGCTCAGGTCCATTCAGACACCAGTCCACATTGCAAAGAAAACCTTTACAAAATAAAAAC
Organism: Chanos chanos; assembly: GCF_902362185.1. Lineage (NCBI taxonomy): Eukaryota > Metazoa > Chordata > Actinopteri > Gonorynchiformes > Chanidae > Chanos > Chanos chanos. The sequence goes on from NC_044496.1 coordinate 35,394,158, forward strand.
AGTCATATAACTAAGTGCTTCACCCTTTTTTTCTCATGCAATGTAGTGTGACACAGAAACTGTGGTCAGACATTTTTCTTTTTGAGTATATCTTGAGTATATATCTTTTTGAGTATATTTTGTTTTTTGATTTTTTTTCTCCACTGTAGAGACTATTGGCTGTATTAGTGGTTAAATCTAGACTATTGCTCTGTTTCTCTGGGTTAGTTAAACTCAGGACAGAGTTTGTGTGTGTGTGTGTGTGTGTGAGAGAGAGAGAGAGAGAGAGAGAGAGAGAACTAACACCACCATTAATGTTCATTACACATCACTCTTTATAGCCTGACACGACCCTTGACCTTTTTGGGCGATCTCCAAGCTAATCAGAGACAGAACCATCGCGGCTCATTCCTCGCCGGAGCAGACGATGTGGCCGGACAGACATGCTGAACACCAGGTGTCTAATTTCTCTACAGCATGTAGCAATTACAGCCCAGAAATGAGGTTTTAATTTCATTTTATTGGCCCAATATTGCTTGTGGTGTTTAGGTTTTGAAACATCATAATGAGTTTTTAAAAGACCAGCCGACCTCATTCCAGCACACAATACCCCATGGCTTTGAACAATGCTCTGCTGTGTTGGGGAAAAAAAATCCACATCCCAGCAGCCTGGATATTATAGCATAACTGAAAGCTTCCAGACAGCTGGCAACAGCCACTTATTTCTAATGTGGAGAATGAACAGAGCTAAAATTAAATTTAAGAAATTTTTTTTACAGCCATTTGTAGTGATACGGAGAGACTGTGAAATGTGTGAGGTTACATACACACAAGTTATGTTATCTTGACAAACAATTGTTTATTTATCACAATCTATGAGATATTTATAAAATTTATAAATAAATAAGTAAACGAACGTGGCATTGGTTTTCCTGACCAGAGCCACGCTCAGTGGTTTAATGATCATAAGCCTAAGTCATAACTAATGCTGGAACAGATACATTCAATACATTTTTATATGTGCTTCCGGAGTGATTTTCATTCCATGTAAACTCTCATCTCCTGCACTGATGGCATTAGCATGTGATTACAGTGTTAGTCGATATTTTTATGTGGTATTCAGAAGTCAATGTTAGCTATTTAAAAATAAATAAATAAACATCTGGATGGTAGGTTTATGACTTAGTGGACTACAAACTTTACACTATTAAACTACCTTTGAAAGAGAAGAGAGAAATGTGCTTGGGTATGAGAGAAGCTTGTCTGTGTTAATGAGAAGTGAGATTTTTCCTATCGGGGCAGAGTGTGTGAGAGAACACTGTCACAGCCCAGTGCAGCCATGGGTCATTCCCAGAGCTGTGTGTGGAAGAGCTACACTGCTCTTCTGTTTAAAAAAAAACAAAAAAAACATCTTATCTACTGATGCAGAGTGTGTTACAATATACTCCTTCTTATTATCTCGCATACCGTCTCTGAGGCCTGTGGGACCAACCTAAGCTCTGCCTCTCTGTCCCTGTATATACCTGTGTGTATGTGTGTGTGTGTGCAAGAGAAAAGGGAGAGAAAGTGTCCCTGTGTGTGTGTGTCTGCGCGCGTGTGTGTGTGTGTGTGGTGTGTGTGTGTGTGTGTGTGTGTGTGTGCGTGTGTGTAACCCTTGTGTATTGCGATGCTCTTCCTGCTACAGTGTAAATATGAAAGATTCGATATCACATTGACATTGATTCATGGGCAGATATAGAGAGTAGTGTATTGACATGAAAGAGACCTAAATATGAACACATTACTGTGAAAGCAGCAGAGTTTGAACTGAGAGTCATCTCCACTAAAGTGACTGGATTCAAAATAGGAGAACATGCTCGTTAGCTGAGCTGTAAATAAGACTGAGAATGATGTGAATGATTTGGCTTTAAATAGAGACAGAACCCTGTGACCTTAACCCTGACGCAGTCACCCCATCATTTACGTAAACCCCAACTGCCACCCCGCTCTCTCCACAGTGGCCTGTTTCAACAGAATATTACACTGTATTCCTAACTACACTGTCTAAACATGCTACTACATAGCCCTCACACGTTTAATGTAGTGTACCATGCTATGTTCAGTATCAATGTTATAGTACTGTTTCAAAACACATTACTGTGCTGTTCTATTTATTTCAAATACTCTTATATCTATCTATCTATCTATCTATCTATCTATCTATCTATCTATCTATCTATCTATCTATCTATCTATCTGTCTATCTATCTGTCTATCTATCTATCTATCTATCTGTCTGTCTGTCTGTCTGTCGGTCTGTCTACCTATCTGTCTACAGATATAGATATCGTCTATATTTATTTGTGCATATTTTTGCTGGTAGTTTGTAATCTGTAATCGTTTTATCTCATTTTCTCTGCCAGGGAACTGAGCTATGGAACAGGGAGAACACAGAGACTTACTATACTACCACACAACAGTCTACACAACTCTGTCTTTCTCTGGTTCTCCCCCTTTTTTTCTTCTTTTTGTTGCATAAAAGGGCCCAAATTGGCAATTTGATACAATTACCACAGCACTACTCTCTTTTGTGTTAAAATTTTGAGAAAATATCAGAAATTACTGGATATAAATATCTACAGTGAATATTTAATGTGCATTCACGCTTATCTTTTCATGTGCAAAGCTGCAACTGAAAACCGCAGACAGTCCTCCTGAGCGACAGACATGCTGACCTTGTAAACCTTACATTATTCCACTCCCTCTGTGTGCTTTGTATGTGAGAGATGACGGGGAGAGAGAGAGAGAGAGAGAGAGAGAGAGAGAGAGAGAGACATAGCTGTCACAGATTCCAAACACAAAGAAAAATAAGCACTTGGACTGAAGCACAATTATTTGTTTCTGTCTGGAAATTCATCACAGAGAGAGAGAGAGAGAGTGAGAGACACAGAGAGAGAGAGAGACGGGAGCGGTTTTCATCAGGGAAGAGAAGGATGAAGAGATAAATGAAAGGAAATAGAGGAGGAGAGAGAGGCTGAACATTTGGGAAAGCAAGGAGTGGTAGATGGAAGCAGAACTGTGGACAAAAAGAGAGAATGTGTGTAATGGAAGGAAAGGTGGATGGAAAGAGAAAGACAAAGGCAGAAAAAGAGACAGATGGGGTGACAGGAAGTAAAAGAAGAATAAGACAGGACAAATGACAAATGGTGGACGATTGGGGAGTTAAAAATTACTATGTAAGTAAGTTGTGAGCATGCGTGTATAATGTGTGTGTGTGTGTGTGTGTGTGTGTGTGTGTGTGTGTGTGTGTGTGTGTGTGTGTGTGTGTGTGTGTATGTGTATGTGTGTGTGTGTATGAGCATATGTATGAGTGTATGTGCGTGCGTGTGTGTGCATGGGTGTGCATGCATGTGTGTGTTTGTGTTCTCAGGGCTGAGGTGGCAGTAATGAAACATTCATGCAGTGGGCAGACATGCTTCACTACACTTACTGACACACTGTTTAACCAGCGCCAGGGCGCCAAGGTCACACTTACACACACACACACACTGGAGTGTGTTCAGGAGTACGACTAAGACCGTGTCACACAATCTTACCCAAGTGCCCAACTGAGAGAGAAAGGTCTGTGAGTATGTGTGTGTGTGTGTGCCAGGTGAGTTTGGGTGTGTGTGTGAGTGTGTGTGTGCATGCGTGTGTGTGTTTGAGTGTGCATGCGTGTGTGTATATGTGTGTGTATGTGTGTGTATGGACTCACGTCTGTGTCATCTCATTAACAACAGGGTTAAGACCATCCTCCTCCAGACGACACTTTGACTTTAAAAGCCCATTTTTTCACCTCTTTTTAAAGTTGTACTGCTGCACCAATCAATAGCTCTCAAAAGTATTAGATAAATAGATTTGTCATGGGCAGAGAAAGGAGTGGCGATGTAATCTGGCTTGTTAAAGCTGTCTGGATGAATGGATCTCCTCTCTTTTCCCACACACAGAAATATGACTCACAGTGAGCAGGTGCATGGAACAGGGGAGTCATTATTGAGCGTCTGTGTGTGTGTGTGTGTGTGTGTGTGTGTGTGTGTGATGAGAAAACTGTTAGGACAGATAGAGAAGGCCTCTGGACAAAAGTGTGTCATAAATTCACTCCCTCACACACATATGCACACAATCACACACACATACACACTAGATGTAATTGTAGATAGATTTAGATCTAGATGTTTTCAATAAACTGAGATTAAAACCCACACACTCATATTCTATCTCCCACTCCTTTGTCTTTTATACACACTCTTTCACTTTGTGTGTGCTCTCTCTCTCTCTCTCCCTCTCTCTCCCTCTCTCTCTCCCTCTCTCTCCCTCTCTCTCTCTCTCTCTCTCAAGTCTTTGTCTTTTCATGTCTTTAGACCACTTTTCTCTTCCCTCTAATAAGAGTCACTTCAGTCTCTCAATTGATGGAGTGTTTTACAATCTCAGACTGTACCCTGAGCTCTAACTCATGTCTGACAGAAGAGAAGAGAAGAGAAGAGAAGAGAAGAGAAGAGAAGAGAAGAGAAGAGAAGAGAAGAGAAGAGAAGAGAAGAGAATCTCTTCTTCATTCTCTCTCTCTCTTGCTCTCTCTCGCTCTCTCTGGCTGTCTGTCTCTCTAACCCTGTTGTTTTTGTATTATCTAATGAGAGCTGGTTGGGCCCTGTAAAAGGAGGCCGACATTCTGTCCTCAAGCACATCGCAGCATGTTCTCAACACTCGCCGCTGATGTATGTGGGGGAAAAAAGGCCCGGGGACCCAGAAACTAAAGAACACCCCAGACGACGCTGAGCAAGAGCTTAACTAAAGACACACTAACCTTAACACTAACTTACCTAAAGACACACTAACCTTAACACTAACTTACCTAAAGACACACTAACCTTAACACTAGCCTTAACACTAACTTACCTAAAGACACACTAACCTTATCACTAACTTACCTAAAGACACATTAACCTTAACACTAACCTTAACACTAACTTACCTGAAGACACACTAACCTTAACACTAACTTACCTAAAGACACCCTAACCTTAACACTAACCTTAACACTAACTTACCTAAAGACACACTAACCTTAACACTAACTTACCTAAAGACACACTAACCTTAACACTAACCTTAACACTAACTTAACTAAAGACACACTAACCTTAACACTAACTTACCTAAAGACACACTAACCTTAACACTAATTTACCTAAAGACACACTAACCTTAACACTAACCTTAACACTAACTTACCTAAAGACACACTAACCTTATCACTAACTTACCTAAAGACACACTAACCTTAACACTAACTTACCTAAAGACACACTAACCTTATCACTAACTTACCTAAAGACACACTAACCTTAACACTAACTTACCTAAAGACACGCTAACCTTAACACTAACCTTAACACTAACTTAACTAAAGACACACTAACCTTAACACTAACTTACCTAAAGACACACTAACCTTAACACTAACCTTAACACTAACTTAACTAAAGACACACTAACCTTAACACTAACTTACCTAAAGACACACTAACCTTAACACTAACTTACCTAAAGAAACATCAACAAACTGACAAACACAATTTACAGCAACTTCCAGAGGAACACAAATTGCCACCCCAAAGAGGGAACCAACTCAGTTCAAAGATAAGTGTTTTATAAAACCTTGTTATGCTATAAAGCCATTTTTGTTTTCATTTTTTGTTCCAAATGTGATTTCTGCTCTTCTATGAACTCAGCCTGGTTGCCCAATGTTGTAAAGCACATGTACAATCCTGTGTCCATAAAAATCAGGCCTGTTAATATTTTAAATGTGTTTTACAAAATGTTCTAAGAGCATTTATATGTTTTAAGATCTGAGGCTTTATAAAAGACTGGCCGTAAATCAGGCCGTGTCCAGGCAGTGTTTGATACTTTAATGCAAGTTCTGGCGTGTTAGTTATATCTACTCTTCCTCTGATGGTTTTTAATTTATTATTCATAAATGACATAATTCATTCATGAGTCCTGTGATCCCTCTGTTGACTGGGCATGAGTGTAATTATCAAGAAAAACAAAAAATTGTAAATATAAGCATTTTTAGACTTACAGGGAAAAAACTGTAATATCAAGTATTCAGTTCAATTCTACTTTATTTCCACTGGACTTTTAGTATAGACCCTGAAACCTTGGACAACATTTATAATACGAATAAGAATCATTTATATGAAATTTGCATTGCATACATGACACACATGGCTTAAAAACATCCTAAACTTTTTATTTGTAAACAAACACAACCAGGATGAATGAAAGAGATAAATGAAAGAGAGATGTTAAAATGACAGCCTCTTGGTCATACTGGTAAATATGAAGTAACTGATTTGTTACGGTCGTTAATGTGTTTGAGTAAACACCTCTGTCTCTGTGATGGGAGCAGTAAGTGGAGTAGAGTGGAGAGCTCCCATATGTGTGAGGAGTCGTTTCCCATCTGCAGTAAAGTGGAGAGACGCCTCCCTCAGAGTCCGCTCCACCAGAAGGCATGTGTTTCAGCAAAAAGATCTGTGAGGAGCCATGGAACTGCAGGAGGCCATCAGAGAGAGAGGAGGAGAGAGAGAGATGGAGAGAGAATGAGAGCGAGAGAGGTGACGTCTAAAAGCTACCCAGGCTAGTGTGCCAACTCGTGCCAAACAGAGGAATGCAAGTGGGCCAAATGTTTGTCAGCAAACAGAAAGAAGACCCTGAAACTGGCAGGAAAGAACGCATGAGATGGAGGTAGAGAGAGAGGGAGAGAGAGAGTGAGAGAGAGAGAAAGAAGGGCTTGTCTGTCAGGTGGTTACTGCTCTCTCATAAAAGGATGTCTAATGATTGGATTTATTGGGAAGGTGCAGAGTTCCTCCTAATGGTGCCTTCCAGATGTATCCCAGCATGCCGAGGGGCTTTCTGTCACTCGCTCACACTTTCTCCCAAAACGATGACACTTTCTCTGTGGAGTATGAGGCCTATGTTACTCTGTGTGTGTGTGTGTGTGTGTGTGTATCTGTGCAAAGGGAGGGGACTGTTTGTTGATACTCATGATGGACAGAAGGTACTGTGTGTGTGACATAGTCTATCATTTCGTCAAAGAAACCTCTGAGGAGAACAGGAGACAACTACAGCCAGGACACTCAGATCTCTCACTCTGGCTGTGAGTGAGTGAGTGAGTGAGTGTGTGTGTGTGTGTGTGTGTGTGTGTGCGTGTGTGTGGCAATAAAAGCTGATCTGATATAGAGGCTGTTTGGCCTCACAGGAGACTAACGTGCTCTCCCAGTGTGAGATCAGTAATCTCTCTTGGTCTCTCTGACTCAGAAGGGGACACACACACACACACACACACACACATTCACTTATTCAGATTCTTACTGTCTTGTCTTATATATGCAAATAAATAAATGCACAACCCCCCCCCCCCCCTCTTTCTCACTGTGTCTGAATGTGTCATTTTGGAGCTGTAATTCCCGCAGTGGGAAGTCTGGGAGACGGTGGGCTGGTATTCCAGGGGGAGGAATACGCATCTGCTGCTTAAACATCTGATCTAAATCCCACACCTGCCACGTGTACCCTGCTCCAATCTGAGTGCGTCTTCACTGACAGACGCGAGTCAGGGAGGCACTCAGACACACATGTGGCTCAGAGCGCTGTGTGCATTAAGCGCTGTGTGAGACAAACGGGTTCCTAGGCTGTATCTCTTCATATCAGAAACGTCTCACAGGTACTGTAGACAGCAGTCTGAACCGGAGATGCAGTAGTAGTGGTACAACATTGGACAAGCAAACAGGGATGACAAGTGATTAGTTCTGAGTACTTTGTTACTGTACTTCAGAAGTACTTTGACGGTTTTGTACTCGACCAACAACATGAGCAACTTTCACTCTCGACTACATCTGTAAGAAAATGATCTGGCTTTTAACTCAATAAAAATAAAAAGATAAATAACTTTTCATTCAAATACATTTGTGTTAACACCTGTCATAACTTGTTTAATTTGGTACAGTCACTCATAAGCAATTGCCTTTTCTGTTTGCTGGTCTGTTTGTTTTTTCATTTTTCGGTCAGAAACTGACTCAGTTTGTGAGGGAAAATCATTATTTGTAGGGTACTTTAAGCATCGCTGCAGTAGGACCTGACTGACGCGGATGGACACAAACAGGAGCAACTGAACACATGGTGGGGTCGTGCATGTGGATGTGCACAGCAGTCCGACAGCCCTGGCGATTGCTAGGCAATAAGGTAAGCTTTTGGATTTCTGCTACCAATCAAATAAAAGTATAGACATGGGGCCCAACAGTGTAACACCTGTTTTTGCATATGTTTACTTGGGTTTACGGACACAGGATTAGATGTGTAAACATGACCTGGAAGAAACAGAATAGCAGTAGAAGGAAACCAAATGAAGTTTTATCTGAAACTATGAAATTCTAAATTAGGAGTACGTTTTCACAAAAAACAGGACAATTTATGTCCCAGGAAAGAATATAAATTTTCCGGGACAGTCGCTCAAAAAAGAGAACAATCCCAGGAAAAACCAGGACGGGTGGCAACCCTAGGTGGCCTCTACTTTTGAAAAGCTGAGTACATTAAACGCTCAGTAGATAGATACAGGGAGCATGAATGAGGCAGGGAGAGAAAGAAAGAGAGACAGAATGTCTACAGCAGTAAGAATAAGGGTGTCTATAAAACAGTGTGAGGGGAGAGGCCAAAGATTTCTTTGTTTAAAAATTAAAATCCAGAGTAAATAAAATCAACCTCATATTTTACTAATAGAACTTCTAAAATGATGTGGAAGTCGACAGAATGATGGATGCAGACAGACACGACTCGGCACACATGCTGAGATCATACTTGGCCAGCACACACGCCTTCTCAGACACACACACACACACACATTTCAACAACATGAAACTATGATTTACATAGTGCAAAGATTTATGGCAGTTTGAGGGGGCCATAATACCAGTTGCAGACATAATAACCTCATTGAGAAAATCTTTTCCTTTGTACTCAAACAATTAGCGCTATGTACTCTAAAGCATAATGGTAAAGTGCTACGGTCTTAATGGTGTAACTGGCCCTCCACCAGGAACGAACTAATAAATAAAACCATATGACAGTTTCTAATAAACAACTTCCCAACAAACACAGCAATATTTTAATCAGGTTTATGAAGTGTTAGAACAACAAAGGCGGATTTATGAGTCTATTGATTAATCTTCATCATCATCACTCATCATCATTATTCAAACATCCAAACATCTCATTCATGGTTTTGTGTGTGTGTGTGTGTGTGTGCACGTATGTGTGTTTATTTTTTTTAACAATTCAAAACTGTGACTGCCTGTGTTTTTGCCTAACAAGTATCCATCAGAAAGAAACTAAGTGTTTGTGTGTGTGTGTGTGTGTGTGCGTGTGTGTGTGTGTGTGTGTTTATATTTTTCTGCCCCCCATTCTCCACCCTTCCTTCTCCCCATTCTTAAAAAACAGCATTAAAAGAGTGAAGAAAAAAGTGTAAGAATGATTAGTGTGGAACAGTAACACACAGTAAAATGACAGGTAAACTGAAAAGTAAAGAAGAAGAGGGGGTGAAAAAGTGGTGGTGGGTTGGGGCTGGTGGTCATGTCTAAGACTGATGACTGACTGTTTGGACTCTATCTGCAGACATTTGCTGGGGGATCACATGGAGTGATTCATTTAAATGTGTGTGTGTGTGTGTGTGTGTGTGTGTGTGTGTGTGTGTGTGTGTGTGTGTGTTTTGGAGTGTTCTGATATTATGAAAATGCAGAGGCTGCTTGTATGGCAAAATTATGTATTGACAGTGACATAAAAAAAAGAAGAAGAGTGTGGTAATGCACTCCAGTAGGCCTTGCTTTTTAAATGACAGAGTCTTTGTTGCGGAGGATGGGGGGTGAGGGTTGGGGGGGGGTATTTTTTTAATGACTTGGCTGGCAGGCCAACATCGCTATCGACTTCCATCTAATGGCACTTCAGCAAAATTTCACGGCAGGAAAACTCTGCATTTTCTGATGATGCGTTAACCTATGGGCAATCTAAATATAACTACACGCAAGCATTTCATTGTGGTTGTCTCAGTTTCATTACACACACACACACACACACATACACACATACACACACACACAGAACAATAAAGGTGACCTAATGGGTTTGATTTCAGCAGATTGATTGGCCCAGGAAGACCTGATATAAAACAGAGAGTGGGGGGGGCAATCAGCTGGACAGGGGTCATTTGGACTGTACACTGCCCAGACTGTCTGTGCCCAGAGTTAAGAGCTGAATATTCTCTGTTTTTATTTGAACTGTCACTTCTGTTTACACCTGTACTGGAATCTTCCATTATTACGAGTTAAGAAAATTAAAGCAACTGTTAAAAAAAATAATGCCCTTTAAATCAGGACAGTGTGTGAGTTACTGATTAGGATATTTTGAAAACACAAATAATTCTACTGAATCAGATTTGTCATTTTTAATGTTCTCTTTAGTCCTATACAACCTAATAAGCTTTTGTTGATGTGTGTTTGTATGAGTGAGTGTGTGTGTGTGTGTGTGTGTGTGTGTGTGTGTGTGTGTGTGTGTGAGTGTAAGTAAGTGTGTGTGTTTGTGGTCATCTTGGACAGTTTATATCAATTTATACCTACAGTCTCCTGTGAGTGATTTCTGCTTCCTCCACAGGAAGAATTTCACAATTACCCTTTATTCAGTATATTTATTCTCTCTCTCTCTCTCTCTCTCTCTCTCTCTCTCTCTCTCTCTCTATCTCTCTCTCTCTCTCACCACATATAGGGCATAAGTCAGCCACACTACTGTAAAGGCCAGGGAGAGAGAGATACAGTTGTCTGTCATGCTATAAAAAAGTGATGCTGGAAGCCACTTCCCACCATACAACAGTATCTGATGACACAGTGAACTATTTTTGGCCTGTTTTCACTAACCGTCATTAGAATAGTTATTTCTGTTTCCACTGAAGTAACCCAATGAGTAGAAAGAGCTATAAATATGGACCAAGTATATGATATATCAGAATGAACAGAAACACACACACACATACACACACATACACACAAAATTTGCCGATGCTGAATTAACATGAAGAGTGCACTCACATATTCTCACTCAGGGGTTGTTATTTCAACACTAGGAAATTTGCTCTGAAGTCAAATCAACAGTGAATGACTCACTCAGGATGTGGGCATCTCCTGTGTCAGCCGATACATAATCCTTTTCACATCTCCGCACTGTTTATAGAGGGAAACGCTTTGGCGCATCTCCTGTCTCCACCGTCTCACTTTCACAGCCATTATTAACAGAATGCATGACAGTAAATCATTCATCAAAATATGAAAACAAACAAGGCGCGTGACTGCCTGATTAAAACAATATGACTCAGTGTGGGTGGTACACAGACGGGTCTGAATGATTTTTTTTTTTCCTTTTTTGAAAAAAAAGAAAAAAAGAGCGGTCTTGGCTGCATGAGGATGAGGAGTGGGGAGGGTCGTTAATTAAATTATCCTGAGTAATTAGCGGCGGCTTTAGGACCTTTGCATAATTTGTGTCATTGCCTGGCCCTTGTCCCTGACCCCACAGCACTCCCCACTGGCTCTAATTACACACTAAGACATTAGAATGCAGCCAAGGATTTTGGGGTGGGGGAGTGGATTTGGAGAGGGGGGGGGGCAGTGGTATGGGAAGAGGAGGGGGGCTCATCTCCATACATGCCCCCGTCATTTACCCTCCACCCCCCTACCCCGTTCCTCCCCAGAGAGCAGTCTTACGCATAAACACGTCTCAGTCAGCGGCAGACGCTCTGTAAACATGCGGTCAGAGAGTCAGGGTTGTCCAGCAGCAGGGTAAGACAGCACCTGATTGGCCAGGGAGACTGAAACAGACACGGCTGGGAGGTCGGCCTGTGTAGGGTGGTATGCCTGTGTGACAGCTGCTGTGACCGTGTTGTGGTAGAGGAACGGTGTGTTAAAGAGCGACAGACAAGCCTGTAAGCATGACATCACTTAAGATCAGTGTATGTCAGATCAGGCTTGTGGAAAATATACATTCTCTTAGCAGTGATGTGGAATACTGTGTGTGTGTGTGTGTGTG
>NC_044496.1:35411271-35421271 GCF_902362185.1 Chanos chanos
TGCTGCCCTTACTAAATACTCGCTGACGATCAATGGCCTGATAGATATGCTAATACAAGGAAACAGAGAGTAACGTTACCCAGACAACGGAAACACTCAGCGAATCGGAGAGGAGAGGAGAGGAGAGGAGAGGAGAGGAGAGGAGAGGAGAGGAGAGGAGAGGAGAGGAGAGGAGAGGAGAGCAGAGGAGAGGAGAGGAGAGGAGAGGAGAGGGGAAGGTGGACAGAGTGACTGGGAGGGGCAGTGTGGTTGACCAGGCACAGTGGGAACACTGGGACAGAGCTGAGAGAGTGCTGGAAATTGCATGATCTCACATCTAGGGTCTATTAAATAATACACACAAAATAATAATCCCACACAGAGAAAACCACAGAGAAAACCACTATACTAATCTCTTTCGCTCTTGCTCTCTCTCTCTCTCTCTCTCTCTCTCTCTCATTCCTCTCTCTCCCTCTCTCTCTCTGTCTCTCTCTCTCTCTCTCTCTGTCTCTCTCTCCTCTCCCTTCCAACAAGACAATTTAGATTTAAGGGATTTACAATTCCTTAAATGCTGAAATCTCCCTGTGTGTGTGTGTGTGTGTGTGTGTGCATGCGTGCATGTGTGTGTGTGTGTGAGAGAGAGAGGAGGTGGGTAGTGGGGGTGGGGGGGGGGGGGGGTGAGAGACAATGAAAGGGAGAGGGAGTAAGTGTGGGTGTTGTTGAGAAATAAGTCACAGTGAGTGTTAGGTCATTGTCTGCCCCGTATGTTTATCATTGTTGTGTGGCTTTCCCTAAAGGTCAGAGGAAAACATTTTCCAAGTCAAATGGTGAAGGATACATTGACAATCTATGACCATGTGTGCAGAGTACAGGACTCTAAGCCAGAGGAGATACACACATGTTCACACACACACACACACGTACATGTTTCAAGTGTGAATACAAGAAACATCAGAGCACACATCCTGGCGGAGAGATTACGATCTGCGCGAGAAAGAAAGAAAGAAAAAAAAGAAAGAAAGAGTGAAACTGTCACCGAAATTTAAAGAATGCCGTAAAAAAAAAAACCAGATACAGAACACTTACCTAAAATGAGAACACAAACACACACGCACACGCACACACATACACGCATGCACTCATGCAAGCATGCATATATGTACACTCACACACACACACAAATACATGCATGCACACAGCCCAGGCCTCAAATCAAGACAATTAAAAGAGACTGCGTTTGTCACACTTCTTAAAGCAAGAGACAGACAGACATCACATGAAAGACAAGATGGAACATACTACACAAAAATGTAAGCTCCGTGGGGTTCAGGCCTCTGGGACATCATCAATAATATATCCCATGAATACTCCACTAATCATTTTTACAGTGAAAACTCTGCTGTGTCTTCCTCATTTTTATGTTAAAAAAAAAAGTCCGACAGTGAACTGGAATAATGAGTCATGTGGTGGTAGTGCTGGTCATTCTTAGTGCTGGGGCAGGTTTGTCCTTACAGACATACCTTTGTCTCTAAGGCCATTTGTTTTCCCTCCAGCCTCAACACACACACCACTGAACTCCTCATCACGCCATGTGAAAAGCATCCAGCTGTGTTAGGGCAGATCTGAACTCTAACAGGGAACAGAGGGCTGGCTGGGCTACGGAGGCAGCGTACGTTAAGTAGTTGAGTAACAGTGTGTTAATTGCAGTGGTGTGTTCAGGGTGGGAGGTGAAAAAAGAACTGGAATTGTGTGATTTCACTTTTGCATATTTGATTTGTGCTTCATATGACCTTGGGAGTTGCTGTGTTTCAAAGCTACAGTCATTTTATTGGCAAAAATATGCTTTTTGTTTAGTTTAGTTTAGTTTTGTTGAAACACGTGTATGTTAACATACACCATCAGCTGGTGTTGAATGTACGTATGCTTTTGTAGACTTTAATCACAACACTAGGATTCTCACAGAAATCTCCAGAAGCTTTTTGATATGCGTGGGGTGACTGTAAAAGTCCGCTAGCTGTCCATAGTGATGTGGCGAGTTAGAGACAGAGTGAGGGAGTACTGTGACCTCTCATGACCTTACATGTCAGAAAACCCATCTTGAGTCCTAACCCCACTGACCTCTGCTCACAGGGCCACTACACCATTGGCATGACAACCACATGGGGGTTGGGGGTGTGTGTGTGATGAGCAGACAGTTGCGTCGACTGAACCACTGTTCCTCTCCATCATAGCTCACCAGAAACCAGGACAGAACTTCTCAGAATGAGTTCAGATTTACTAGAAGTGATGGAGGCACTGGTTTCCAGTGAAGCGGTGTTTTTTTCTTTGCTGATGTTTTTGTTTTGTTTTTTAAAGAGAGAAAGTCCAAATTTATCCCAATTTTATGATTGTTGTGTTCCTAAATTAGAGTCCAGTTTAAACCTTCAACGCCTGAACCCATCAGCTCTCAGATCAGATGTGAATTCTGAGATCTGAGAAACTACAGTGTCTGTCCTCTCTTAAAGCATATCCCATGTCTGCCAATGACATCTAAAAACGGACAGAGACAGAGACAGAGAGAGAGAGGGGAGAGAGAGAGAGAGAGAGAGAGAGGAGAAAGAGAGAGGGGAGAGAGAGAGAGAGAGAGAGAGAGAGAGAGGGAGGGGAGAGGGAGGTTTTCAGTCAGGGAATCTGCACTGGTACAGGAGTTTACAGTACTCCTCACTCGCCTTCTGTTTGTCCGCACAAAGCAAGACAATGGTTCTTAAAACGTGTTGAGATACTGCGTAGACACACTGTCCTGAGACAGAGGGATTAATCAGCTAAAAGCAGAGATTAAATGATTTCAGCAAACAAAAGGAACGGCCTGTTCTCAGATCAGGTCTGCCGAGCATCCTAACCACTTTTCTACTTAAGACTGAACACAAGTGTTTTGTTGTTGTCTTTGTTGTTGTTGTGTTTTGTAATATTTATACGTGCCTATTTCTGCGCAGTCTTGGAGCCGGAATACTCTGTCATGTTCATGAAAAAAAAAACAAAAAAAAAACACAGCAGAGAAGAAACTGTTTATATCCTATTTATAATCATCCTAATATCCATCACATTTAACTGTGTATTTCTTATTAAAAAGAAAAATAAAAGAAATGAAATCTTTAGCTCGATAAAATTCTACATTAAATTCCCAAAGCCTGTGCTGTCCAGTGTTTTTCCAGTGAAGGGAAGTGCTGAGCAGGGCATGCATGCTGTGCACACTGTAAATACCAGCAGTAACAAAACCCTATTCTAGTCCATGGGGAAACTACATCTGTTTTCAGGACAAGGCCGGAAGAACAGATGGGACGGCACCAGAAAACATACGACGCACATTCATTTGGTCCTACTGCTTTTTCTCTGATAAGAAACACGCTGTGTTTTCACATGATCTATTGGAGGAGGAGCAGGAAAAAAAATATTGAAATTCTTACAGGAATACTGATTCTTATCTGAGCAGATTATTTCAAAAATGAGCGTCGTTCTGTGAAATGCGCCAACAGCTAATCTCCCTCAGTTAGAATTCAAATTGCTCCTCACAGTTAATGTAACTACTGCATTAGAACATGTGT
The DNA here is from genome assembly GCF_902362185.1 of Chanos chanos. Lineage (NCBI taxonomy): Eukaryota > Metazoa > Chordata > Actinopteri > Gonorynchiformes > Chanidae > Chanos > Chanos chanos. Next base: position 35,414,832 of record NC_044496.1, read on the forward strand.
AAGGGTGAAAGGGTAGCAGAGAGACTGATATCAGATGCAAAAATGCACTCGGCGTACATGTTTGTGCCGTCGAAATCCAAGTGACCGCAAAGCAGGGGAGAAGGCACAGCCAGAGAGAGGCAGACAGATAATTGCTTTGGAATACTTGAATGTTTAAACCTTAAAAGAGGTTTTACTCTGCATCAATAAAAGGAGGAGCTGGAGATTGTTGACAGCATGGAACAAAGCCGTCTAGACCCTGAAACTTTTCCATGACTTTCTGTGGATTAAATTACAGATATTTATCTGCTCTGGTCGTACTGGTATTTCACAGACGGACACACAATACCTTTTATAAAGCTATCAGTCGCTGACAATAAATTTACACTTAATGCTGGACAAGGAGAGAACCACTGGACACAAAAGCTTAAAAAAAAAGATAACCGTACACAGTGCCAAAATGATTTTTCACAAATGGCACTATAAACAAAACACTTGTGATTACTCATATCATATAAACACACGTCCGATTCTTTTATTTTTACATCAATAAAATCATTATTACATAGACACTCAGAAGTAGTTTCTTATTTCATATGTTTGTTGTATATACATGTATAAGATGTAAAATTAATAAAATAAATATCTTTTAAAACTGTGACTATTAATAATAATGTCTAGGGAAGAAAAGTGGTCCAACAGTTTTACCTCTGTAAAGATCCCTGATGCCCCTTCAGCACTGGACATTTACTGAGACTGTCTAATTTGAAGAAAGGTTTGAGAAAAGCAATGTTATAGTTTATAAAGCCGTTCTCAGCTGTCATATGCCATGTGCTCTACGTAAAATATGAACACAGGAGTCAAAACGGCACTGAGGCCACAGGTCCTGCAGGAAAAAAAAAAAAATATGCAGATGGGAGTTGATGTATGAAATTAACCTTTGGTATTCTAACTCCTGTCTCGGCTTTCTCCTCCGCTCCAGCACAGGCATACAAATGACCAGCCATACGCACTCGCATATCGATTCCACAGACTCTGGGAATTCTATCCCATTTTTCTCCCCCTCTCTTCTACCTGTGTTTCTGCGCAGAGGACGATGGGGGAAAGATGGCAGAGCAAGCGGAAGAGGTTACGTCTCTGTCTCCCTTTCTCTCTCGCTCTCTCTTTCTTTTTTTTTCAGATCTGTTGGAAAGCATCACAGCGCAAAACTTTTCAGACAGAACTTGAGGGACGGCGGCGGTCTCTGTTGCCAGGAGTCATTGTCACAGTGCAGAGACACTGCCTTTAGACATGATCACTGCGCTGAAAAGAAAAGATGAATACACGGAGAATATAAATGAGAGAATGGAAGAACACACAGTGAGAAAGAGTGAGAGCAGAGAAGTTAGGATGGAAGGATGAATGAAAAAAAGGAAAAAGGAAGTAAGTGGAGACTGTAACTCACACACCAGTATGCTGCAGGGAGTCACACTCCACACTTCTCCTCGAACGAACTTCTCCCTCCCTCAGTTCCTTGCCTTAACACTCTACACTCAACCTTCACCTTTGTCTGCTGCTTAACACTCTACACTCAACCTTCACCTTTGTCTGCTGCTTAACAGTCCAAAATAATCCAAATGTAATGTTTTACTTTCCTCTCATAACTTTATAACTTCATAATTTTATATCACCCCACATAATATGTCTTCATCTGTATTTATATGCCTTTAGCTGCTTTTTTTCAGTTATTTAACTTTATCTATTTATTTACTTAGTTTTCTTAGTTTACTTTGTTTGTTTCTTAGTTAAATACTTATTTATTTTACTTAGCTAGCTACATCATTAAGTAGTTATTCAGTTATTTATTTGTTGTGTCTGTATATTTGCATAGCTCACATTTTTTCGCTCTTTATTGCGCACCTTTTTCTTTTTAATAATAATAATCATTATTGCAATGATTAGTTATAATAGTAATCATAGTGGTTGTGGTATGATGATGATGATGATGATGATGATGATGGTGACAGTGTTTGTGCTGAGGCAGAGAGCAGCAGGCAGCTGGTATTGAGTGCCCTTGGGTGTGAGCGGTGCTTTGTAATGAAATAAAAGCTTTGACGTGTGAAAGAGAGAGTGACAGAGAGGGGTGTGAGGGTGAAAAGGTGGGCAGGTCACTGCAACACTAATCACATCATCTGCTCCCCTGTGTCAAAGACACCTCCCCAACCCGTAGGAGGCCAGGGGAGAGGACACAGACACACGTACGTATGCACACACACACATGCACGCAGGCACGCATGCACAAGCACGCACATACATCCATGCATGCACACACGCGCACACACATACACACGTGGCCATGGGGGTGAAGGTGGAGGAAGAGGAGAAGGATAAAGGACAGTGAAGGTGTGTGTGTGTGTGCGTGTGTGGGTGTGTGTGTGTGTGCAGCATGCACAGTAATTCACAGTCATGTTTCTCACAGCATGGCCGAGGCAGCTGACACCAAAGCTTCATTTAAATATGTAAGAATACAGTCTGCAGTACTGATATGGTCTGCCTCATATACACTGCAGTACACATAACCACATTTATGAAGCATCAGAGCCATTCACACCAACAAAACACAATTCAGTAAAATTAGAGACTGTTCCTGCAGATGGATTTTATCTGATTTTAATATGTTTATGCTTTATGGGGGCTTTCAGACTGAAAGCTCTTGAGCTGGAGTGTGTGTGTGTGTGTGCATGCGTGTCTGTGTGTGTGTGTATGTGTGTGTGTGGAGTCAGATATGAATTATGACCAGGGCTGAATCTCTCCCAGTCTGAGAGCTGTATCAGCCACGCCCCAGTGATGTCACGGTCGCATTCAGAACTAGTGGTATGTGATCTGCGACGGACAGGTGCATGTGTCTCGTCATTGTGGTGTAATCATGCCAACACATTCCCTGTGATTCAATAAACATGCACAGCCATATGATGTCACGGCCAGTTACATGCTATGACTGAATGATAAAGTCGTACCTCTCGACCACATACAAATAATCAATCTGAACTCATTTTCCCAGAATTCCCACTGAGCTGCTCTGCATTGCAGATCATAAACGACGGGGGGGCCTTCTGTAGTCCCTATTTATAGCAGACCAATGCAGTGTGCGTGACTCCCTCTCTCACTCTTCCTGCTCAAACCTGCCAAGCTCTGTACATGTAAACACACAGCAATACCGTCCCTACATTTCACCACAATAGGACCATAACTGAATTACTGCAGATTAAACCCAATACCAAAACTAATGCCCCTTTGTCCCTCCAAAAAATGGATAAAAAATTATGAAAAATGCTTTTACTCAAATTCTCATTAATATACATTTCAGATTTTTATTTATTTAGAGATACATAATATTGATAGCACCACCAACACACCGACAGATGGACACAGTCTTCTATTCACTTTACCACACACACACGCGCGCGATTCAATGCCAGAGAGAGAGAGCGAGGGAGAGAGAGAGAGAGAGAGAAAAAGAGAGACAGAGAGACAGAGAGAGAGAGAGAGAGACAGAGAGAGAGAGAGAGAGGGAGGAGATATGTTATTAAGATGGGCCAGGGGCCCCACACAGGCTTGGCTGTGATAGCTGCATAGCTCAGACGTGTTTACTGGAGTCTTGCAGTAATTGAATCCGCTCCTCTGCTCTGAGGGCCTATTTACAGTACGCCCTATTGATAGCAGCAAACCCCATGCTTTATTTCAATTAGGCAATAGGAAATGGGAAATCAGGTTTAAATCAATCACTCTCTCACCATTGGCCCAAATCAATGCTAACTTTAGCTCCGGATTAGCACAGAAGGAAAAAAATGAGTATGCTGGCACAAAGAAAAAAACACAAACAAAACCCCCCAACATGCCACTACCATGTTCGTTTTCTGTTGTTTGTCTGACTAAAAGAAACTCAATGAAATGGAACTATGTTTTGTGTTAATTTATAAATTGGCTTTTTATGTATTTCCGATCTGAAATAGCCTTCCAACATAATAAAATAAAAAAAGGTACAATCAGATCAAAAATCCTGTCCCGTTTATGGTCATATTCCTTTTGATTTCTCTTGTGAAGGCTGAGTTTTCTCATCTGAATCAAAGCACGCTGATTCTCTCATCTTCACTATTTTATATTCTCACTCTCTCTATCATAATCCAGGGTTTCCTTAAAACAGGCAAAATACTTAGCATTCTTCCAGACTGACCAGATGTTCTATTTATTTATTTGTGTGTTTTTTTCCTGTTTTTTTTTTTTTTTCTTAGCTTTGAGTTCTGAGGTTTGAACATAACACCCAGTCCAGACCTACAGACTTGCCCTACACCACCGAGGCTTGAGTGAGAGCAGGAACGCGTTGGAGATTCATCATCTCACAGCACTGTCTCCTGCACTCAGACACCAGTGATGCTATTTCCAGGCTCTGTGACTTGCTGCTCTCACCGTCACACTGGTCCACAACCACACCAGCCCTGAAATGCAACACTCCTTTGATCTGTTCTATTTTTTTCACAGAACCGCAACACAAGGTTTAAATAAATAGAAAACATATGTAAAGAATCATTCAAATGTAATTATTTAGCTTACAGGCTGTACATATATATATATATATATATATATATATATATATAATTTATTTATTTTTTAAGTAATTGATTTATTTATTATTGTGTGTGTGTGTGTGTGTGTGTGTGCGTGTGTGTGTGTAGAGCTGAATTTTAAAAGGCAGACGCTATGACACAGATGGATCCACAGAGAAACATCATTGACAAATGTTCCGATGGTTTCTCAGATTAGTACAAATGATAAACATTAGAATTACATGTGGATTTTTGTAAGTAATATTTTTCTACACTAACAAGCTTAATAAACTCGTTAGTGAGTACTACAGTTCGCTAATCACTGCACATCTTGGCAAAACAATTCACATTAAGTGCTGAAACCCGTATTGTATCATTGGATGAATCGCTGTTTCTGAGGTATTGGAATGAGCTCAAAGTCGTTATTAAGGGGAAATTATCTCTCTTTTTCCAGTAGGTTTCTATCTTTTTTTCCAATGGGTTTCTATCCCTTCTTTCTTTCTTTCTTTCTTTCTTTCTTTCTTTCTGTCTTTCCTTTATCGTGTACACATATATTCCCAAAAGACTATTAGAGCAGCCATGATTTTCCTTCCTCTCCTCTCTGTGCAATTAGCTCTCTGATTGAATATTGAGACTCAGAAGACAAATGGGCTGGACCAAATCTCCCCGTGTTCCACCAGCTCCATTACTCAAGAGAGAGAGAGAGAGAAGAAGAAGAAGAAGAAGAAGAGGAAGAAGGGCCAGAGAAGAGAAGGAAAGAGAAGAGAGGGCATGCTGCATGCTGACTGGACTGAGATGTCCGGATATGAATTCACGTCAGATTAAAAAAGTTAAAAGTCCTAAACGAATCTTTGGAAAATATATGAAAGTCTGATATTTTGAGCTGTAAAACTTATAGACATCTATCTATCTATCTATCTATCTATCTATCTATCTATCTATCTATCTATCTATCTATCTATCTATCTATCTATCTATCTATCTATCTATCTATCTATCTATCTGTTGTTCTTTCTTTCTTTCTTTCTTCCTTTCTTTCTTTTAGTTTTTGCTGTTTTGATTTGGTCTTTTCAGAAGTCACACACACACACACACACACACACGCTCTTTCATATCTCTGTCAGTCAAGGAGCTTTTGTCATTTAGTATACAAGATGAGATGAGGGGGAGCACACACACACACACAAACACACACACAAAAATGTGCCGCCAAGGCTCTCCATCAGTAGCTGTGTAGCTAAACCACCCAAGCCCTGTGTCTAGAGAGAAACTGGCCCAGTGGGACTGGTCAGAAGAGGACGATCTTTAAAGGAAATACAATGACTGATGTTCTGTCACATCCTGGGAAAAAAAGCATTATGGATTATAGGATTGATTTTGTTCAGTGAATACCTGTGGTGAGCTCCTTTCTTCTTTTTTCTCATATCAATTTTATTTCATTTTTCATTTCAAACTGTATTTTTTATATCTCTATCACTTTTCAAGTGCCACCGCTCAGCACCCCTTCTCTCTGTCACCCTAAGAGCTATTTGTTTTTGTGTGTGTGTGTGTGTGTGTGTGTGTGTGTGTGTGTGTGTGCGTGTGCATGTGCGTTTGTGTGTGTGTGTGCATGTGTGTGCATGCGTGCATGTGTGTGTGTGTGTGTGTCTCTGTGTGTGTGTGTGCGCGTGTGCGCGCGCGCAATTTTATCTATTTATTTATTTATTTATTTTATTTAGGCTTCCTTTAATAATTATTATACTATTAAAGTATTATGATTCTCCCTCAATACCAGCTAATAGCAATAGACTCACAGTTCCACACAACCCAAACCGTTCTGACTGTGTTCCTGTCGCTCCTACAATCTTGCATATCTATCCTAACATACACACACACACA
>NC_044496.1:35426271-35431271 GCF_902362185.1 Chanos chanos
TCAGGCAATCTGGAGGGACACCTCAGAGGGTCGGACAGGCTGACTGAAGCCCCCAGGCAGCCGGCAGAATTACCCCTAAACTCAGCCTTTGTCTTCAGCACAGGGTTAAAAGCCACAAACTGCCATTTCTCCTATAGCCCTGTCCACCAGCGAGAAACTACACTACCCACTACACTCTCTCTCTCCCTCACGTTCTCTTTTCTGTATGTGTGTGTGTGTGTGTGTGTGTGTGTGTGTGTGTGTTTGGGGGGGGGGGGGGGGGGGGGGGGTGGGGGGGGGGTTGTTCGTGTGTACTTTGTATTGGTATCTTTCTGAGGATCTAAAGTCCCCAGTAAGATAGCATAAACTGACAAAAAGTGCCTGGTGGGGACCAAACACTGTTTTTCTAAACTATATTGTTGTCACTGGTAAAAACAAAAAGCATCAAAATATTTCTTTTGTTAAGGTTAGGGTTAGGGTTAGGGTTAGGGATAGCTTAGTGTTCTTTAGTTACTGGATAATGGGAGTCAATAGGAACTCCCCACCAGGAAATCAATACAAACGTGTGTGCGTGTGTGTGTGTGCATGTGTGTGTGAGTGTGTGCCTATGTGCTCAACCACTATTAAATACCGTCATTTCGCTTTCATATGAAAATTGAATGAGAATATTTATCACTTCACTTTGATTTCAGCTCAATTAAAAACATCCTCACAAACGTTTTAATAAAAAAAGTATTCACATGAAATGAAAATGAGCTTTCAAACTGTTTTTTTTTTTTAAAGGAGGTGGGGGGGGCAGTTGAGTGAAGGGAAATGGGTGGAGAGGTGTGAAGCTGTTCTGTGTGTGTACGTGTTTCAGTTTGCTGACTGTGCATGCTTGTGTGAGTGAGTTAGCGTGTAGCGGGCAGTCTGACAGAGCTGAGGTGTTTGGTCCAATACACATGATCAATAAACATAAACATATGCATACACACAGAAAGATGACTGATTATAGAGTGGACCACACACACACACATACACACACACAAGGACTCAGTCACCTTGTGAAGCTGGACTGGCTGCTTAACAACATAAAACCGAATCTCAGCGGAACCCAGAGACGGGTACAGATCTGGAGTTGAATGGTATGAAAAGTGAAAATGATAACTTTGCTCAGTGTGGATTTGGTTCATCTCCCTGTGTGTTTTGGGGACAGAGGTGTTTACCACAGTGATGGTTGAGGAGGTTATTATACTGAATCAAGAAAAAAAGGCAAAATATACAGAACTGAATACTCTCAGTGTCAGTCTATGAATCTTGCCGACATCTCTCACGCACACACACACACACACACACACTTCTGAGGGGAGAGAAGTGTCACAGAAATGGAAAGTCAGCGATGGTATTTTGTGTGTCTGTGTGTGTGTGTGTGCGTGTGCGTGTGCTGAAGTAGGGTTGATACAGGATCTGGCCTTGCTGATGACTCAGTAAAGTATGTATGAGAGGAGAGGATTGTGTGCGGAGAGAGACAGAGAGAGAGAGAAAGAGAGAGAGTGCAAATGAAGATGAGATTATAAGCAGATTCATGAAGAAAACGAATGCAGACAATCTGCGAATGCAGACGTACATGCGGCCTATGCATGCATATACAAGTGTGTCTATGCCTGTGTGTGTGAGCGTGTGTGTATGTGTGGTGTATTTGTGTGTGTGTGTGTGTGTGTGTGTGTGAATGTGTCAGGAGACAGTAAAATAAACACATGTAGGAGCATGATGTAGGAGCATGGTGGATAAGTGTGGTGGAGGAAGAGGTGGAGGATCATGGTGGTGGAGCATGAAGGAGCGTGGTAGAGGAGGAGGTGGAGGAGCATAGTGGAGGAGCGTGGTGAAGGAGCATGGGAGAGGTGCAGAGTCGCAGGGGGGAGTCTCCACACTCATTGTATGGGAGTATAATTAGAAAACGTGTGTGTAAAACAGCAGAAATGGCCTCTGTTCAGGATGGAGCCTTTACAGGAATTGTTTAAGGTGTGGACTGAGTCCTCTCCCTCCATATATGGCCAACATCACTTTAATCAAGCCGCTCTGGATGTGTCTTCTTCATAAATCACGTTTATGGAATACCGTTTGCTTCTGGAACTTTCCAAGCGCTAAAGGCTCAGTCACTTCATTGAAGAATAAAATAGTAAATATAAAAAGATTTTTGTTAGTTACTGGCAGTGAATACTTTTATATGAAAAGAAGTAAGTGAAGGAAACAATCTGAGATTTGAAGTGTTTTAAATGAGTTCTTAAACCAAGTGGTTAATTTAGTTGAAGCGCCACCATATCACCAACCTTACAATTAAATGCATTGTTCCTTGTTATCACTTCAAAATTAATTTCAGATCTCAGCATGTGTGATACAATTTACAATTTGGTATTTGGCAGACGCTTTTAGCTAAAGCGACTTACAATATGATACCAATGATACCAATGATACCAAGTAACAAAACAAAACCGATAAATTTTTGACAAATTCCATGGTCTTTTTTTTTTACCTTTGATATTTGCTTGGTTTGACCTAAAGTTTTTGCATGAACAGTGGAGTCCATAACACTGTTTTTTTTCACACTCTTCATACTCTTCAGGATAATCTGTAGAGGTAACAGGGGAGATAAGCACTTCTTACATCTGACCGAGCAATTTACCTGTGTCTGAACGACAGGGAGAGTTATGGTTATGAAGCTGTCTTTGGTTTAGCTGTGCTGCTCTAAAGAGTCTGATGAAAAGGCCAGGTTATTCTCTCTGTCACATCCACAGAGAGGATCCAGAGAAATGAACACGCAGACAGAAACAGAGGAGCGGCTCTGCCCTTGGATACACAGCAGGGGAGAAGAGTATAAGGGACGAGAAAAAAAAAGGTAATTCTTACTCAATCAGCAGCTAGAAATTTATCCCTTAGACCTAAAGAGAATTCACTAGGTGGTAAGAGCCTTTTATATAAACTATACAAACACACACACACACACACACACACAAAGAAAAAGAGGGAAAACAAGCATGGAGAAATGTCTTGGTGGAGGAGAGAGAATGCTGAGAGTGTGCGTGCATGTGTCTGTGTGTTTGTGTCTGTGTGTAGGTGGGTGTAGGTGTGTATGTTTGCGCGCGCGCGTGTGTGTGTGTGTGTGTGTGTGTGTGTGTGTGTGTGTGTGTGTGAAGAAGGCCATGCTCTCTATGCTGTTTGGTACAGTCCCTACACTGATACTGATCAGTTGATTAAACACACGAGCTGGCAGCTTCCTGCCCGATAACCATTCACTTAAATCAAATCACCCTCCTTCCTCACGCACACACACACACACACACACACACACACACACACATACATACATACACAAACTAAGAGAGACACATGCACACACACACACACACACACACACACACATACATACACAAACTAAGAGAGACACACGCGCGCACACACACACACACACACACACAGAGAGAGAGAGAGAGAGAGAGAGACTGTACTGGTGACATAGAAGAGTGGATTTAGTTCTAACTAACCACATAGCTGCACAGCCTTGGTCCAATCTGAACTGGGATAAGTGAATAAAAGCATTTCCTCTGATTAATCAGACTACTGCCCCAGACACAGCCAGTCCTGGTGATGTGTTTCAGGGGCTCTTTATGTCAGAATGGCTTAGACAGGATCCACACGGAGGGGGGTTAGACATCAAACAGGAGTGTCTCAGTGTGATGCAGAGAGAATCTAAATATCTGCACCTGCACTGGTTTACATACATATACACACATGCATGCATGTAAACCTGCACAAACACACACATGTGTGCACATACACATATACGCAAACATACACACAAAGAAAAGAAAAGAAAAGAAAAGAAAAGAAAAGAAAAGAAAAGAAAAGAAAAGAAAAGAAAAAACTCAGAATTTACCATAACTGCTTTTAAATATTATTTTTACCTGTTAAAGGATTTTTTCCTGAATATATCAATATCTGCAGAGGAAAGACGGTAATAATAATATTCTAGAAAAAAATTTAAATCAAATTTAGCTGTACATCTGATAGATCTGATCGAAAACATTAAAAATATAAAATACGTGTTTCCATATGACAAAAGTTAAAATCACTTCCTCACAAATAACTTCACAAAAGTTTTAATGTGTAAACAAAATGATTGACCTTCTCAGATTTTTTCATACCATTCATTTCACTGCATCAAAACACACACACTGAGAGAGAGAGAGAGCGAGAGCGAGAGAGTGAGATACCCGGTGTGCGCATTCTTTCACTGAGAAGTCTGGCAACTGTGAGTGTGAGTTACATCTGAGGACACTGCAGGAGAATAAATCTAACTGGGAACTCTGTTGCTTGTTTCTTTTTGTTTTATTAATTGCTTTTGAAATTCAATTTTTTTTCCCTAAATTTGAGTGTAGATGGTAGATCAGTCATACATGCCAAATCATAACTGCTCATATAACAATGATTAAGATACTCAGTCACTAACAAACGTTGAGGTTACAGTCACGCGACAGCGAGGCTAATTGATTTCCACGTTTTTGCGAAATGATTTACACATTTCTGCTATATTAAGTTTTGCTTTATTGTTCATTTTCCAGCTGTCATCTTCATAACTCCCTAACTGGTATTCTTATCCAACTCCGCCCAAAAGTGCGTTATAAAATTTAAAAGAGTTTCTGATGAATGCAGTTTATAAGGGTCTTATGGTTTGGACTGGTGACACCAGAGCCACCCCTCATAAAAATTCCTCATTTTTAATCCTTATTTAGGGGTACCTCTAAAACTTCATGCCTTTTCGCATCTATTAAAAAAAATCTTTCACAAGCTTTCCGGATCTGTTTTCAGCTCCATTTTAATGGAAACATAGAAAAGCTCCAGCGATTTCGTTTTAATTTTCCGTAGTATTCTATGTAGTAAATGTTTTACAAGAAACATTTCCCCTCGCGTTTAGCGTCATTACAATGTTTTCGCATAAGTACGTCTGCAAAGCGCTGCAATTAATTGTGTTGCTATTTTGCGCA
>NC_044496.1:35433771-35466271 GCF_902362185.1 Chanos chanos
CCTAAGAAAATTATAAGCCTAGAGACGAATCGAAATGTGGCAATCAGAGAGGTGTAATTGAACTGAATCACACTGGCACAAAAATTCATAAATAACTACGTTTTTCTGTGTGGTAGGAATGCAATCCTTATGAACTGATGGAAGAATTAAAAACTACATGTGGATGCCACTGTGGCATTAGGTTTCACAGATCTCTGTGGCCGCTGGCCGTTACAACTGTGGGCTGGAATCGGACAGACGATGCTCTGGTAGGTTCTCTGGGTCAAAAGGTTAGACTTTAAGCATCCCTTAGTTTACCAGCAGCCATCTACAGCAAAGGGGAACGGTTCATTAAACGAGTCAGCCACGTGCTGAGATACGCACATGCATTAGCATTGCGTCATATCGATACTCCTCCATACAGATTATCTAAAGATTAGTCTGACTGTTTAGAGTGACTGAACTTAACAAGCAGTCACTTTACAAGACAGTAAGAATCCCTAAGCGACCTGTTGTTTGGATCTCTCTCTCTCTCTCTCTCTCTCTCTCTCTCTCTCTCAAACACATGCACAATGCACACATTCTCTTTCTCTCGCTGTCTCTATCTCTCTCTTCACAGAGCTCCCTCCTCTGAACACACAGAAATTGACATGATAATGAGTGAAAGTGGAGGTAGACTTGGGGAGACAGGAAAGCGCAGGGCTTGTGGGAATCGGGCGGGGAATCATTAGAAACTCTCTTTTATCCGTGCAACTCTTTGCGGCTGTGAGCGCAGCATAAAAGGATCTGTGTGTTTCCCTGAGGGGAAATCCCTACTAACATCGCCGTCGCACTGGTCCTCTGTCGAAAACACACTGCCTTTGATATGTTTGCTGTTTAACACACAACGTACACACACACATATACACACAGCTTGGGTGTCCTCCAGCGTTTGAGTGAGTTATACACGTACAAAAGTTGTACCTAATCATTCAGGCAAGAGTCATTGTTAATTTTGGTTAAAGAAACTGAAGTGAAAATAGAAAGGAAAAGGACGTCTTGAGGCCTAATTGCCCATCTTTCCTCCTTAAGCCGAAAGTGCACGCAGAAGTTCAGCAGAGTTTTGATTCATTTAACCGAGCTGAAACTGGACGTTTTTAGACACAAGGGTTTTTTTTCAGCTATTGTTACATCTCATTAGTATCTGCGCTGATTTAAAATTTCAACTCGGTGAATTCATACTGAAACCAAACAGATCAAAAGTATTAGAAAAAACCACAAAGGAAATCTTTGAAAATCTCTTCACTAAAACGTTCCACAGAAGTTTGGCAATATGGTTATTGGTCATGGCTTGTTTTTAATAATGTTCTGATTCTTCTTATTCCTCTCAGTAAGACCTGTCTCCTTTGATAATTAGCGTGGGGGGCTTACATCGAAATGGAGGTCAGAAAAGACGCTACATGCTATTTCTGTCCTATTTAACCAAGTTCCATTTAAATTGATGACAGAGATGGAAAGAGTGTGTGTGTGTGTGTGTGTGTGCGTGTGCGTGTGTGCGTGCGTGTGTGTGTGTGCGCGTGTGTGTGTGTGTGTGTGTGTGTGTGTGTGTGTAAACAGTCTATTGCCTTTCCTTTGTCTGACATTTGAAAGTGGGTGACTCTTGAGGTTGAGAGTCCTTCGTTCGAAAGAAACCCTGAATGGGGCCAAGCACCACAAACCACTAACCAATCTTGCTCTTTCTTTCTTTCTTTCTCTCTCTCTCTCTCTCCCCAGGGTTAAATAATTTTCCTTTGTGGGGAGGTGAAAAAAAACTGCAGTGTTGGTTGATATGCAGTGAGGCAAGCTTCTGTGTTGGGTTAATTCTGTGTCACTTGTATTTTGATTGATGTGAGAGAGCTTCCACTCTGTAGATAGGCACAGTTCTTATATTAATGTAAAATTAGTCTAATTGCTGCCACACCAGTGACTAAGACGTGCCCACCCCCTTACATGCACACACTCATACACACACACACACACAAGCTCACTCACTGACACTCATACATGCACACACACACACACACTCACTCACACTCATACACACACACACTCACTCACTCACGCTCATACACACACGCTCACTCACACTCATACACACACACACACACACTCACACTCACACTCATACACACACTCACACTTCTTCTTGTATCTCCTGTCAGTCTGTGAACCATATATCCATCTCTACTTCTCTAGTTTTACTCTCTCTCTCTCTCTCTCTCTCTCTCTCTCTGTCTGGAGCCCAGTCACAGACCCCGGGTCGCCAGGTTATGTCAACTGTCTCTTCACTATTGGATTTTCCCGAGGTCAAAGGGACCAAGTGTGTACCAGCCGTGTGTCTCTATGAAGGCAAACGACTTTGTCCTTCATCAATGACAGAACCCCCCGGCCTTCCATACACACACACACACACAGAGTGAGAGAGAGAGAGAGAGAGAGAGAGAGGATGTAGCAAAGGACAGAAGAAGAGAGAGAAAAATATGAGAAGAGGGACAGATGAAGGAGGAAGGTGTCAGTATACACAGTCTCCCCTATTTGGAACTACGCTATGAACGTTTAGTTTTGTTAGAGTATTCTGGGAATGAGTAAAGTATCACAGTCTGAAGAGACTGTAGTTCTGACCACTGCAGCTCTGACCACACACTTTTTATCTCACACAGCCTCTCACAGAGCCAAGATTCAAAGCTTTGGTTGATTCCAATGAGTCTGAGCATTCTATTGGAAAGTTCCATATGCATAGGAGATTCTATAGCTTTTGTTTATGACATCACTGTCCCCTCCCCCATTCTAGAGACTAGAGTTTCCTGTCTATACCAGCAAAACGTGGAGTTTTATGGCGTGGGTCCTCAGAAAATGCATTGTAAAACTTCACTGGATAGGTCCTTATCGGGTCAGATGGGAAAGCTACAGCTACAGTGACACTTAAATGAGCTCAATTGCACAGGCTCCCCCTGGGCTTATTGCAGAGAGTGGCAGAAAACACAGGACAGGACCCAGAGAGAGAAAGAAAAGCATCCAAATGACAATACTGTCGCTCCAACAGACAGCAGGTGGCTTCTCTCTCTCTCTCTCTGATGATTCAGTGCTAACATGAGGCTGTACTCTTGTGGTTCTATCTTAATAACAGAACAGACAGACAAAGGAATCCTCTCCATGCATTTCAGATGTGCTTGGTGCTTATAGGAATGAAAACAAGCTAACTGCTCTCCAATATTGTTAACCAATTAGAATGCAACTTATCAGCTGAGATTCTTTAACCAATCAGAACATGGGTTACTTGCTCTGTCTCATTACTAACCAATCAGAACAAGAGTTCCTTGTTCTGTCATTTCTCTAAACAATCAGGATAACAGATAACTGCTCTGTCACATCTAAGACAAGCTAAATGTTTGGTATCATCACTGACCAATCAAAACATGAGGCAGCTGCTCTAATGCTAACCAGTGCCATTTAACCTAGCCCCTAACTGAACAGAAAGCTAATTCAATCTTTTACTGTGATTCAGGCCACTCATATGCTCAGTTATCTTTTTTTCTGTTGGCTTGTGTTTGCCGTAGACATCTACAGTATGTTAGTTACTTAAAATACAGGGAGTGATGAATATAATAGGAGGGGCCCTGGGTACACTGGGAGGAGGGGATCTCAGCTGTGTTTGAAAAATCACCAGTGATGGTTTAGAACAGGACAGAGTTTGTCTGTGAGAAAACTGATCCTACATGTGCTGTTGCCCAGAGTTAGCACGATGAGACTCTCTCTCTCTCTCTCTCTCTCTCTCTCTCTCTCTCTTTTTTTTTTTTCTTTGTGTCTCTGTCTCTCAAACTCTCTCTCTCACACACACACTCGGAGAGAACAAACTAATGACACATTACACCGGTAAAGCTCAGCTTGTCTGGGGATGCTTTTAAAACACCTTTAAAAGCACTTTCAAAATGCTAACAAGTCCCAACATCCTCCTCCGCCTTTCCTCTTCCTGTCATGAAAATTTAATCAGGTATTTAAAAGAGACAGGCAGTGGAGAGGGTCTGTGTTCAGTCCAATGAGAATGCTGGTTGTTTGGGGGACATGACAGAGACCGTGGACAGGGTCTGTGTCCAGTCCAACGTGAAGGCTGGTTGTTTTGGTGGATATGATAAAGAGACAGTGTGAGGGGCAACTTTAGACAGGTGTGATGAGGACACATTGGCCCTGTTTACACTTTGCATTAAGATCCGATTTTGGTGATGCACAATATTTCAAATCAGAACAGAACATGAAATACTATGAGAGTATACTCATTTCTCATTTGGTTCTACTGAAATTGTTTTCCTTTTTATATATAGTGTATCATGTTTTTATCAAAATCAATATTAATTTTGTTGTTGTTGTTGTTGTGGTTGTGGTTGTTATAGTGAGTGTGTACTGAGTGGAATAATACTGGTGAGTGCAAATGACTTTACACTCAGTCGAGTGATACTGGTGAGTGCAGATGACTTTACAATTAGTAGAGTACTACTCGTGAGTGCAGGTGAGTTTACACTGAATGGTGTAATACTGGTCAGTACAGGTACGTTTACACTCAGCAGAGTAATACTGGTAAGTGCGGGTCAGTTTACACTCAGTCGAGTGATACTGGTGAGCGCAGGTGACTTTACAATTAGTAGAGTACTACTGGTGAGTGCAGGTGAGTTTACATAGAGTGGAATAATACTGGTGAGTTCAGGTGAGTTTACACTCAGCAGAGTAATACTGGTTAATGCAGATCAGTTTACATTCAGTAGAGTAATACCTTTGAGTGCAGGTGAGTTTATACTGAGTGGTGTAATACTGATGAGTACAGGTAAGTTTACACTCAGTAGAGTAATACTGATGAGTACAGGTAAGTTTACACTCAGTAGAGTAATACTGATGAGTGCAGATGACTTTACATTCAGGAGAGCAATACTGGTGAGTGGGGGTGAGTTTACACTCAGGAGAGCAATACTGGTGAGTGGGGGTGAGTTTACACTCAGTAGAGTAATACTGGTGAGTGGGGGTGAGTTTACACTCAGGAGAGCAATACTGGTGAGTGGGGGTGAGTTTACACTCAGTAGAGTAATACTGATGAGTGGGGGTGAGTTTACACTCAGTAGAGTAATACTGGTGAGTGGAGGTGAGTTTACACTCAGTAGAGTAATACTGGTGAGTGGGGGTGAGTGGAGAGTGTGGATGAACAGGCTGCTCACAGATAAGAGCCGGCAGAGGAAGAGAGGGCGTGACCGGACCGATGCCGTGATATAAAGCCATCGCTGTTCTCTCTGATTCCCTGGGCTGTTTATTAATGACTGGCATGGCCAACATGATACACAACCGTAATCTCCTGTCTGAGATTAAACTGAACAGAGAGAGACAACGAGAGAAATAACCCACTACATTATAACAACATGTGATGTATCTCTACTCCACTGCACTACTCTGTGTTTGTGTGTTTGTATATGTGTGTGTGTGTGTGTGTGTGTGTGTGTGTGTGTGTGTGTGTGTGTGTGTGTGTGTGTGTGTGTGTGTGAGAAAGAGAGATAGAGAGATCGAGTCTGTGTGTGAGAGTGTGCGCACCTCTAGGAGTTAGTGTGTTTATGTGAGTCAAAGTGTGTGTCTGTGTTTGTATATTTGTGTGTGTGTGTGTGTGTGTGTTACAGTCATAGTTATATTCATAACATATGAGGAAACTACCCTATTGTGAAACACAGAGAATGTTGACGGGCTTAGTATCTAACAGAGCTCTCTGTAAACACTCCGATTCACGGTGTGTGTGCGTGTGTGTGTGCACGCGCGTGTGTGTGTGAGTGCATGCCCGCGTGTGTGTGTGTGTGCGCGCGTACGTGAGCAGTCACTTCAGATAATGACCATACACTGCCTACCTCCTACTCCAGCCCCCATATTTACTTATTTATTTGTTTATTTATTTATTTCTGTTAGTTAGTTCCCGCAGAGCTCACAAAATTAATGTCATCGGGCAGAAAATAGACGGAGAAAGCTAAAATTCAGCAGTTTCCTGCCAGAGAAGTTATTTATCAAGCTAACAAGGAGACAAGGCATCGGGTTTGGGCGCAGAGCGCAGAAAGTATGTGCCATTAAACTCCAGCTCTGGCTTTTTTGTGAGTGAGGGAGTGAAAAGAAAGCATGTAGGGAAAGAGAGGAGGAATTGAGAATAGAGGGAAATGGATACTCAGTCTGTCTCCGACACATTTGTTCTCCACTAGCCAGGATACAGATGAACTGACCACAACAAACACTGCTGCTTTTTCACTGCTTCACACACACTGTGAGTGTGTGTGTGTGTGTGTGTGTGTCTGTGTGAGAATGTTTACATCTTTTTCATATACTAAGTGCAAATACTCCACAATGTAACTATGAATTTTTGTTTGTTTTTGCTTTTTGTTTTTTCCAAATGGAAAGAGATGTATTTTAATTCTTGGTGTCATTATTACACAGTCTCTTAATTACAATTTGGCAAAAAAATAATATCACCATAAATAACAATAACCCTCTTATAAATTAATTTTATACTCTAAATTATAACCAATAAACCACTCATAGTGATTTATGTTTAAATAAATATTCTTGGACCAAGACAACATTTGTCTAAAATCCTGAGTTTTAAGTTTCTAGACTCCACAATGAAGGAGGGACAGTATGACTGTCTAAATTCACAGACCACCATTTACAGTCCTAAATGAAATATACGATGGTGCGGAATAGTGAAATAAAAGCTAATATTGGTTGAGATGTAAACTATGTTGACTCCTCTTTATTATGGGTTTTTAGGCTTGGCTTTAATTAGGAACACCATAACATACCAACAAACCAGAGCTGAGGGCTAGGCCTGAGGAAGGCAGAGTAAATACAGGCATGCAGGAAGGTGGGGGAGAGAAAGAAGAGAAAAGAAGAGAGGGATAGAGAAAGAGGGAGGCTGCTGGCTACAGGAAGAACTGAAGGCATGCAGAGAGGGGCATTCGGGAGGAAAAAAACCACACGCTGGTATTAATTATCATCAAAGAGGCTTTAGCAATATCAAAACACAGGGCACAGATAGTATTTCATTTATAAAACTCTATCACATGTCAGATGAATAAAAAAAGAAAAACATTTCAAACAAGGAAGAATTACGACACTGAAAACTACAGTGCAGAAAAATGAAATATCAGTAAATAAATAAACAACACAAATGAAAATAAATGAGATGTTTTGTGTACATATAGATTCATTAATGCATATATCCAATCATTTCCGCATTAAGTTTGTGTGACTTCAAATGGATGTATCCGTTCCAGAAGACCAGTTCACGGACATGTTAATAAAGAGAGTGAGCAGCAGGTGTTTTGTCACTGAGGACCAGACTGGGCTGTGGAGCGCGGAAGGGTTTGTCAGTTAAAGGGAATGACACAGTCTGTGTTCTTAAGGATGATAATAGATTTAGCCTTATGAGGACTGATGTGTGTCTCCGTAAAGCATTACGCTATATATAACCAACCTCCTGCCTGTCTTCAGTTACATTCTACTCTACAGAGCAAGGAGACCTCACACACACACACACAGGCGCAGATGCAGGAGAGAGACAGAGACAGAGAGAGTTTATGAAGGAGGTAAATGAAGGCAGTGTAGGAATACGAGAACACACACATATGGACTGTATGTACGTACACCCAGCAGCAAAGGAATGTTTGCAGCAACATAGAGATACACACATGCACAGACACACACACACACACACACACACGCACACGCGCACACGCACACACACACACACACACACACACACACACACACACACACACACACACACACAGACACAGACACACACTGAACATGTCTCAAACTGTTTAAAACATCACTCCGAACACTACAACAGCCAGAAATACTTACAGTGACCCTTTATCCAGAACCCTGCTTCACTCTTATCTGTGTCCCTACCACTGAACCCAGTGTACTCAGAATGCACTGAACACAGAGAATCCACTGAACACAGAGAAGCCACTGAACACGGAGAAGCCACTGAACACAAAGAATCCACTGGGCACAGAGAATCAACTGAACACAGAGAATTCACGAACCGCAGACCATCTACCAAGAAACACACAAAGGTCTCGACATAGAGACAGTCTCAATGTAGTTTGATTCAGCAGACAAATCAGCGTGAATGCGACCGAGAGATTTTCATAGAAATGAGACAGAGTGATACAGGCCGAAATTTGAGTGGAAAAAAAAACATTTTAGTAATAATGCCACCAAGACACTCATTTCATTTAACACGACTCCGGTTTGTACTTTCAAACTAACTAACAAAACTAAATATTCCATCTATTAAAACGGCCAATCAAAATCACTTCGTTTAGAGCAAGTTTTATCACATTGAGTTCAATCTTTTCTTTAATGAAAAAATCTGTGCTAAATATCTTAAACACACCTTCATATTCAGGCCAAAATAAACTGTAAATAAATTGGCATGAGGAGATGAGGAGTCATAATCTGAAGGTTTTGTGTAAATTCTGCAGTGTCCCCATTCACACGGCACGGGCAGAAGTGATGGCATAGGGTAGAAACAGTACCGCAGTAAATAACTACATCCACAAATGGATCAGCTGTTATTAGCTCCATACACCAGACTGTGCGTGAATACAACCATACTGAGAGAGAGCAGGGTGTAGATGAGTGTATATGTGTGAATTATTTTTAATGTTTCAAACAAAAAAAAATATCCAGAAGTGAAGTGTTACAAAGCATTCATGTGCTACAAAGATCTTGAATTATTAATATAAATTTTTATATTGTAGTTTTGTTAAACTGGCATTGAACATGTTGTAACTGACAGTGTGTGTGCATTTGTGTGTGTGTGTGTGTGTGTGTGTGTGTGTGTGTGTGTGTGTGTGTGTGTGTGTGTGTGTGTGTATGCGCATGTATGCGTGTGCGTGTGCTCATTTGAGCTCATTTGACCTGACAAAGGTTTTTCACTTTACCTCAGATTGCAGGATCAAAGGTCAGAGGTTATGGGGCCTTATCACAGATGTAGAAACTTTCTTGATGACCTGAGGAAGACAAGAAAAATAGTCAGCACAATAATCACACACACACATGCACACACACAGAAAAACAGCTGGAAAGAAAAGTGCAAACACACACACACTGCTCAATTGTTGAGGTCAGGCGCTGAGAGGGAGAAGCTGAGTTTAAGTCCAGTTACCTTTGTGTTTAAACAGTGGGTTCATCTGCATGACAGCAACACCTCCCCAGTCTTTACATTCCTCTGAATAAGGCTGCTGATTTGATTTCTGCTTTAAGAGTCTTGTAAGGCTCTTAAACTAATTAAAGCTGACAAAATCTGCATTTATAAATCCTCATTAAACTATTCTGAGAATACTCCATCAGGCTTAGACATGAATGCACAATCTCACTCTCTCTCTCTCTCTCTCTCCCTCTCTCTCCCTCTTTTACTTTGCTAAAAAATAAAAACAGAAACTCCATAACTAAACAACTGTAATTTGAGAGTAAGCCCTCAAAATTGTTTTTCCTAAATATTTTTCCTAAAGCTGTTCACACAGCATTATTCAATACCAGGTACACATGGTAAAAAAAAAAAAAAAAGAAAGAAAGAAAAAAATGGTTAAATCCTTCTATCCGTCTTTAGCCAACAATATGGGCATTTCATCTCTAATCAGCTTCAGCGTGTCACAGGGTGGGTTCACAGGGTGGACTCTGACCTGGTAAAACCCAGATACCACTCCACACTCTTGGTTAACCGGTCAACGGCACAAGTGGTTATCAAACTGTGCTATGCAAAGCGTTTAAAATGTTCGATTTAAATTCTGCAATTCTGTCCAAATGTGGAACTGGAACTGTGCTGATTTGTTTTAGTTTGTTTCACTTTAAGAATTGTACTTCTTTTTCATCTCAGTAGTTTTTGGCTCATGCTAACAAAAAAAGAAAAGAGCTCACAGGCCTGAATGAGTGAAGAGAGTAAACAAACAAATCAAAAGAGTAAACAAACAAATCAATACAGTGTGTAGTACACAACGTAAATAAACATCACTGCAACTGTGCTCAAGGTAAGAGCTGAAAAAAAAGTTCACAAAACTGCATAGTCTTTCTGCTCTAAAGTTAAACTACACATAAACTATTCAAACTTTGATTCTGAGCTGAAGAACAGAAATGAAAATGAGAAAAGGGGATGACAAGTAGGAGGTGTTGGGAGGTGTGTGGGAGGTGTGGTGCTGTGGCAGGTGTGTGAGGCGTCTCCTGTGTTCTCCTCACTGGTCTGACTCCTGTCAGGGGACACAGCTTCACTGTGTGGGGTCACAGCCCTTCAACAGGCTGACTGAAAAAAGAGAGAGAAAGAAAAGAGGAGAAAAGAAAAGAGGAGAGGAAAAGAAAGATTTGAGAAGCACTGTTCTGTAGGTCACCTTGCTTGGCTCAGAGATCAATGTCTCTCTGACTGCCTGGCAGAGGAGGGGGGGGAGAGAGAGAGAGAGAGAGAGATGGGCAGTATGACTAACTGCAACCAAGGGGGTGGCATGCCAGTCGCCAAAAGAGAGAGATGGCGAGAGAGAAAGAGAGGAGAGGAAAAAGAGAGAGAGAGAGACAGACAGTGAGAGAGAGAGAGAGAGAGAGAGAGAGAGAGAGAGAGAGAGAGAGAGAGAGAGAGAGAGAGAGAGAGAGAGAGAGAGAGTATGACTGCGGCTGAGGTTAAATCACCTTGCCAGCTTCATTGAGATGCAGGCGTAACATAGACCAGGCACAAAGCCAAACCCTACAGAACACACACACACACACACACACACACACACTCACACTCACACTCACACATGCACACATACACACACACTCACACATGCACACACATACACGCATTTGTTTGCATTGCTAATCCTCACCGGTTTATTGATGAAATATCGGGGAAAAAAATCTAATTCAATATGGTGGTGTAAAACCTCATGTAGCATAATACATTTCTGTTGCGAGTTCACTGTTTTCCCCTACATGTAACTATATTCATATCATCAATTTTATTTATGAAGGAACACAAATATAAAGCATATTAACGGCATTGGGAAATTTACCAACTACTGAATAAATTTAATTAGTTTGATTTGAGCAACGTTTGATTGTATCAGTGGATAATAATTGATGAGAATTTGACAGGACTCCATTGAGGACACAGAAACTGTTATTCCACTCTGTGACATTAGAGACAACACTGACCCGTATTCCACTCTGTCACATTAGAGACAACACTAACCCTTATTCCACTCTGTGACATTAGGGATGACACTGACCCTGTGATTCATACACACTGCAGCCCAAAGTAACAGGGCGAGCTGATGGACTGCAGTCTCTGTGAAGACACGAACGTGAGGGAGAAAAAACATAACAAAAGATCACAATTTGAAATAAATGCCATAAAAGAGCAGGGAGTGAGGCAGAAGGGACCAGGGGGTCGGAAACCAGGGGATGAGAAGACTACAGGGTTTCAGTGCCTTTGCTGCTCTGTACTCCTTCAAGAGTAACGAAATAGATATAGATGAGGATGACAGCAAAAGAGAGAGAGAGAGAGAGAATAAAACAAGAGAGTGATGTTTTTTATGAAAGTCTTTAAGTAATAAATGTGTTTGTGTATTTAACTGTGTTAATTAGTTGATAAAAAAGCTACTCACATGATTCATTATAAAAATTAAAAAAATAAAACAAAAAGAAAAATAACAGTAACTTCAAATACATTGAGAAAGAGCCAGACATCTTTCCACGAAGCATAGCGATTCTTCAGAGCTGTGCACCACATTTTTTTTTTCATGTTCTGTCTTCCTTCATCTCCATTTTTGGTTTTATTTTTTCTCTTTTTTTCTTCATTTCCTTCTTTTTGACTTTCTTTTGGGTTCATTTATAGAAAATCTTTTGTTTCGGAGAGGAAAAAGAGGCTGTTTGGCTGACTAAACAGACTGCCGTCTGATGGTGAAAGAGATATTGTGCAGTGGTGTATGTAGATGAGTCAAATGCCAATATGCATGAGTTTAACTGTGACTTTCTTATTGTTGACCTCAAACACAAAAGACCAATATTATGACAGAAGACAACTGTGTTATCTGTAATAACCTAATCAAGGAGGCCCCAACTCAATGATTAGGGCATGTATGGTGTCAATATATCTCAGCTGATTCAATTAAGCTGAATACAGTCTCAGTGGATGCATACTTTCATATACACTCACACACACACACACTAAGACACATGTACTCACATACATGCTCAGAGTAGATCAATGCATATGTATGAATTATTTTTAATGTTTCAAACAATAAGTCATTCAACAATATGGTATTGCAAAGATCCTGAATTATTACTCTAACATTTTATATTGTAGATCTGTTCTGTTAAAACAGTCTTTAATGTGATTAAAGTGTCTGTGTGTGTGTGTGTGTGTGTTGGTCTGTTTGCATTTGTGTGTGTGTGTACATGTGTAGTGTATAAGTGTGTGTGTGTGTGTGTGCGTGTGCACACGCACGTATCTGCACTGTATATTGGTTATACACTTGAGATGTGAAGATATTGTATGAATTATACTGCTTCATTCCCGCCCACCCTTGTCTTACACAGGAAATGAACAACATGGCGGTTCTGCCCACTCCTACCATCTCCCGTGATGATGGTGAGTTTTAATGACGTATCCAAGCCTCACATTTTCCATATTCTCACTCACACTCATCACACTGTCTCTCGCACACACAAACACTATCTCATTCTACATCTCTGTCTCTGTCTCAGTCTCTCCCTCTCTCTCTCTCTCTGTCCCTTTATGAAATAATTCAGAATAAATCCAACCTCGCTAAAGTGGTAGTCCTTACTTAAAGTGAAGCTCATCAGGATCACATTTGGTTTATTTTAGGAACACTTAGATACAAAAGAAAAAACTAAATTAAAAAAAAGACTTCCCACACCCACACCAATCATAAATTAAGCAAGGAGAGAGAGAAAAAAAAAAACAGCCACAGTTTTGCATTTGTGCCTACGCATCACAATAACACGGCAGTCGGTTAAACTATGTACGATTTTTTTTTCTCTAAACCTCATGGAACAATAAGAGATACTTTCTATATTACAGAGATGTACTGTCAAATCAGTAGTTATTATACACAGATGTACTGTCACACTTCGTAGTAATAACACACGTGTAATTAAACAGCATAGAATATTGACCTAATCAGGTGAGGAAGCTATAAATTACCAGATTCAAGCCTACTAAAAGGCAGTCCATCCCCAGCTGAGGACCATCTCCAATAATTTATCATTTTAAAGGGGCAGAAACAAGGTCTTTTCACTGCTATTAATCATAGAGAAAATCATTTCATTTTCCACGGGTTAGACTACAGCTTCTGTTCCTCTCCATCCTTACATCCAGTAGCCTGCTAACATAAGCAAGATGAGAACAAAGCCCCATAAAGAGGAAAAGGTTGAGGGAGCGTGTCAAAAATAATGAATAAAATAACCAGTGAAATTTACACCAGTCAGTTCATTCATCTAAAAAACGTTCTTGCCGTACTGGGAAGTCTGAGACAGGACACCCTGTGTTGAACAACATAAAACAACTGATCAACTATAGCAGATGGACACACAAACTCAATACAGCCCGCATGCACAATCTCTCACCACAGCTATCTGTACGTGGTAGAGTTCCATTCCTGTATTCTAACATTCTATTTACTGAGGCAGAGTTCCACGGTTCTCCTGTTCTAACATCCGCACAGTGTCCAATACACTATAACCACATATTTCCCAAACATTCATAAAGGGTGTACTGCCATTATGCAGCACAAATAGAAAGTAATTGAGAGAGAGAGAGAGAGAGAGAGAGAGAGAGAGAGAGAGAGAGAGAGAAAGAGAGTGTGTGTGTTGTGTGGTTTTATGATTGCAAAAAATACGAAGAACATGAGATGGGGTGTGTTTTAACATTGGTGGAACTAAATTTCTGTCCCTTTTTTCTGTTTTAAGAGAAACATAAATAAGACAAAATTGTTTTTGTCAAAATTTTTCACTCCTGAAATCACACAACTCATGTCTCAATAGATCATAAAGTCAAAATGATTGCACTTACTTGAGATGTTTGGCAGTGGGCTGATAAGCCTCTCCTATAGGAAAAGCTAAAAGCCAACGAAAGGTGGAGAGCTATATAAAGTCAACCGTACACTTTTGAGATTATGTAAATCCACAGAATTAGCTGCGTACCATTAGTGTATAATTCAGTTTGGAACATGATACATCAAGGCATCAATCAACTTGTAAATAATGACGTTGTCTTTCACCTTTCATTTTGTTCTTCCTAATACGTTTAATTAAGATTTGACTCGATCATCATAAATACAGGCCATAAAAAAATAACTGTCCATAAACAACGCGATCACGTAGCCTTTTTATTTATTGATTGATTTTCATTCACCTAAGCAAAAAACTTCTTCGTCGCAATCTGAATTATAACGAAATGCCTTCTAAACAGAGGACGAAGTTTCAGCCGCCACGTCACTTCGAAGATACGACCGTCTTCAGTGATGTTATTTAGAAACGTCGCGTCTGAAATGATCTCAGATATCAGTCAGTAAAAAAAGAAAAACAAAGTTTGGTATGGATAGCCTAAAGTACACCAACATTGTCTCGGTAATTCGTTTGCCCTACAATTAATTATTAACAGCAAAACTAAACCAAACTGAAACTCATATTAGTGTAGTGTTTACAACTTGTAATTTCGTACGACTAATAACGCCTACTGTATAGAGCAATTAGCGATACCACTATATTTAATCACCTTATGAACTATTACGTTTATAAACGAATACAGTTTTCACCAAAAAAAAAGTATTTTAGATTGTTATATGACAGTTAACTAATTTAATATAAGAATATTTGTTTTATTAAAATATAGAAGCAGGAGTTGTGAAAAGAACATCTTACTGTCGAATTCTGAGTGAGCGCGAGATTACTAATTGCATGTACATTTTTCAGGAGCTCAGATTTGTTCCCAATGTCGACCTATAGCACTTCGCTTGTTTACCGATTCTGTTCTGTGGTGAGCATATTAAACGGTCGTCCTTTGTGCTGACAAATGCAGAGAGAGCAAATAATAAATACAATCTGGGCGTGTTTTGAAGAAAATCTATGAGAAATAATCTGACGTGAGGCAACAAGTGAGTGGTCTAAGTGAAAACAAGCGAGCCAGCGCCAATTCAGAAAAAGGCAAATGCCCTAAAAATAAAATGTGGCGTGTTCAAGGGGGGCTGGTATATGGACAATTTTCTCTGTATATTTTGGTGTAAGAAAATGATCAATACACTTTACAGGCGGACTGTCATATTTGTAGGATCAGTTGCACACTTGAACAGAAAATGAAGTAAGCTATTACAAATAAAATGTATGAGAACAAAACCGGAGGTTTTCATCCTTTTAAATTTATTGATGAATTGTTGCTACGTTCCAATTTGTACAAGCAGGATATCCTACCTGACAATCCATCAATGCTCAAATATGTTCTCTTGTTTAATAACCGTAATGCAGCGAAATGAATTGATGAGGAAGCTTATTGACATGCGATGACAGACCAAAATTGATAGCATTACATTTTTTCTCTAATGTGTAACAGTTGTCATTACAGTCCAAATCCCTGACCCATGGATACAGGTGATAATTAGTGCAATTCAATCCAAAATATTTCAATACTTCCGACAGTGTACTTTGGTAAAACAGTAGATAGGCTAGTAAATGACTGGCTACATTTCACTGTGCAATTTATCAAGCACATGCTAAGAAATGCCCTTTTTTGCGCAATCCTTGATATCTTTCACACTTGTCACATGAGTTAAAGAGGAAATTAAATACAACCCATTTATCGCAAGAAACATAAAACGGACAGTTCAAAGCTAGAGCTAATTTAACGACCACAAAGCAGTTCATAACAACTTGTAGCGTGACAATTTGACACAACCGAATCTATTTTACTAAGTAGTTTTATCTAAAAATTCTCAATTTTCACAATTCAGAAATGTTCGGGTCGAGTTGTTATTAATATAACAAAACATTTTCAATTTAAGTTCATACCGTACAAGGATATTCCTTTGAGTTAAGGAGGCCTTTTTCCTTCGCAACACGAAATCCATGTCTGAAAACTGTCAGTGTGGATCTGATGTACAAGTAGTGGTCGGATGCCGTTAACACACATGGAGCGCGTGAATCTTCGTGATGGGATGGTACAGAATGTCACTCACACTTTTTTGTTGAAAGTCCCAAAAAAGTGGTAAAACCGTCAGATGGCGAAATGAATGTAATGGTAGAGTCACCCAGAAGTGTTCGTTTGAACACGTTCGTTTGAAAGCAAAACATGAAAAATACCGCCGCCCCCATGACCAGCATGGAGGGACCGATACATAAGTCGTTTCCTCTGAACAATGTATGAAGGCTAGACATTTAAATAGAGTTCACATGGAGTTCTTTCAAACAAGAGAGCAGATCTGATGTAGATTAGGATGTGGCAAATAGAACAGTTTGTTTCTCTCAAACAATATTTAAATAGAAAAGTCGTTTCGGAGAGAAGCAGAAAATGAAACGTATCACTTCAGCCCAGTGCGTAACCGTGGTTTATCACACGTGCACAGGACTGTAAAGTTGGCATAAATCATACGGCCAACAAGTCCATATAATCTAAAAACAAAAATCCAAACACTTAACGCAGCGCAACAAAAGGCACAAC
Source organism: Chanos chanos (assembly GCF_902362185.1). Classification (NCBI taxonomy): domain Eukaryota; kingdom Metazoa; phylum Chordata; class Actinopteri; order Gonorynchiformes; family Chanidae; genus Chanos; species Chanos chanos. The sequence goes on from NC_044496.1 coordinate 35,450,501, forward strand.
ATCACGCATGGAAAATATAAAATAACGGTGGTTATTTTACATATTAAAGACAAAATTAACAAAACAACATATATATCGACAATGAAAACACTGATGTCCTAAATAAGATGGGGGGGGGGGGAAAGTTTTTCGCTCAAGTTTAATCTCTCGCACACAATTCCATCAAAACTCAAAGGTCATTTGCGGACCCCAAATCTCAAGAATTACAGTATAATAAACAGAGAGGGAAAACTTTAAAAACTTAAAGTTGACAAAGGGGCGACTTTGTCTAACGTGCCTTATAAGACATCAACAAAAACATCGAAATTCGCGTGGGAAATTTTTAAATGCCTTTCACCGGGTGAAACTGTTTTCTCTATTAAGTGCCGAAAAAAACTCACATGAAAAACTCCGGGGATGAGGGGTTGTTGTCGCTGCTGGATCCGTTTTCTCTGAAACCATTGCTGATCAGCTTCTCGTATTTTTCTTTGTACGCATCCCTCTCCCGGACCAGCCTGGAGATCTCTTGTTTGAGGTGATCCACTTGCTGAATGAGTTGGGTCTTCTCTCCTTCCAGGACGTGCCTCTGCTGGACCCGCTTGAAGCGGCAGGACTGTGCATAACCTCTGTTTTTTAGGGTTCTCCTCTTCTGTTTGAGTCGGATCACTTCTTCTTTGCTGACACCCCGCAGCTGCCGATTGAGCTCTCTTACTGACATGGTCACAAGCTGTTCGTCCGAAAAGCGATCTTCCAGGTGCATATGTTGGTGGCTTCCTCCCGTGCTACCGTTAGCGGGGACCCCAGGCGCTGGATGGTGCCCTCCGGCGTGGTGATGGTGGTGGTGGTGGTGGTGCGGTCCCCCGTTCTGAGCTGCAGCAGCCGCAATGACTGCGGAGACCACCGCGGCCGCTGAGCCCATCTCTTCCCCGGCCATGGTGCCTCCAGCCCCGGCTGCACCAGTAAACTGCTGCCCTCTAGCATAACCGTCGAAGGTCTGAAGCTGGTGACTGCTGTTGATCAGCGCCTCCACCGCGTCCTCGGGGCTGAAGCCCAAAGCCTCCGGGTTAAGCTGTTGTTGATAACCAGTCATCCAGTAGAAATCCTCCAAGTGTGCCTTCTGTTCGCTCCCGGAACCCGGACTGGGCGCCGAGAAGCTTGGAGAAGGGGGAACCGAGCTGCAAGGCGTGCTCATCGGGGTGGAAGACAGGGATCCCCCGGCGATCAGGCGACTGCACTGGCTGATGCTGCGATCGGGCTCCACCGGCTCCTTTTTCACTTCAAACTTCATCAGATCGAAGTCATTAACATATTCCATGGCCAGGGGACTGGTGGGCAGGTCGGAGTTGCTCATTGCCAGTTCTGATGCCATCCTTTTGCTGTTGACAGTCCTCCAAAGGGGGTGAAGAGCAGCTGTCAAACTGGTCGGGTTCGGGACGGCGTGAGCCAGCGTGATATTCTTTATTTAATTCTTCAGAAAGCTAGGAAAAAAGGTTTTCGACTTTGCGGCGCGGATTTATTTTTTAAATTAATAATTTTTTCTACCTTCACAGAGTCTTTCGCACAGACGCATTAGAGCAGCGCGTGCCTTTCTCCAGTTCCCTCTCTGTGCACGCGAATGTCGACGCGTCTCAATTGCGAACATTTAATACTTCATGGTTTCTGTGTTGTTGTTTTTTTCACAAATGCGTAAAATTTTGAGGAGTTTAAACGTGCACGTGACCGTCAAATCGTTGCCTTGCTGGGAAAAAAGAAAGCCAGGCTCGTCGAAGATTTTTTTAAACACTCACCAAACAGATGAGTATAAAAGCATTGCTGAGTTTTATAGCTGTCCTGACGTCAGGTTTGAAATAGGAAATTGACTCGGACTCGCAGCCAATAGGCTTGCTCAATGTTGGTCCTAATTTACATACCAGTACTTGAACCAAACTTTCCTGAACTGTAAGAGATGACTGGCAGTTTGAATGCCGATTCCAAATTGTTTCGCAATGATAATGTGAAATTATATAAAGCAGTTTGTTCAACGATACATATCGTACAAATCGAAATGTTATTTAAAATGTCGGTAATCTCTCCAAATGTTATCGCCTGTAGGATATCATCAAGTAGTGTAGCTTAATAGGCTACACGCTTATACGTCGTTGAACTGGAACAATTATTTGTAAGTAGATAAAAATAAATTGGTGACACTGAGCGAAACTGCGTCGTGGGAAATTCACATCGTTTCTTGTTCTCACTCGTGTTCGAGCTGCATTTTAAATGTTGCCGAAGACATAATGTTTTTTAATGCTTATAAAATGTAATTTTCTTATCCTAAAAACACATTTGACTCTCAAGAACGTAAATTAAATATGTTCAAACATAACGCATTTGTAAAAACGTGACAGGACAACAGCATCGCTTGGACCACCTCTGAGACGTCAATATCTGGCAATTAGCAGTGAATAAGCTATGCAAAAGCTTCTTTTAAATGACACATTTTGTTTGACGCTGGTATAATAGCTCCATATGACAACGTGGTCTTAACGGGTCTACTCCGACTCAGCAGTCGTTCATCGGATCGGAAACTCAACACTGCCACCTTTCGGGAAAATATATAATTTTGAAGAGCGCTTCATTGACGTGCCCAGTATTAAAACAGCGGACCGTACCTGTTATTTTAATGTCATATAATAGCATTTTTTTAGCATATAAACGTAATTCGAATCAATTTTAAAATCTATTGCTAAAATAATCACTATGGGTACATTATATTCACTCATGTTTATGGATCCTCCAAAAGTTTATTTCTTACTCACGACGTTACCATTTAACCAACCTGATTATTTTAAGCACGTGTAGGCTATTTTAGGATACCAGACGTTCGTCAGCACGTGTTCTCTGTGCAGGTGGGCAGCCTACCAAGAGTTCAGATGCCCTGCCCCGAGGGTGGGGTTAGACCTGATCGGGCTCTAATTCATTGTGCTCACTGCTGAGAATCCACAAATTCTGGACGAGGGGGAATGTATTGTATGTCTTGTAAATATAACGACCATGTTGGTCATTTTTGGTGCCTTGGTTACCTGGTCAGGTATAGCAACAACATTAGGGAACCGTTGCACAGCGCTGTGTATCTCTCAGTATAGGCATTTAGCATTAACGAAGAGCCTAATGAGCGGAGGAATTCTTTTCCTAGAGCAGTCACACAGAAGAGGAGACAATAAAGGATGCTATCCCCACAGGAGACGTTGAAATATGGTCGCGTTCTCAGTGGAAATGCCACGCAGCGAAACCACGAAAACTACAAAGCCGCAAGCATGCAAATAAAAATAAACATAATCCCAAATGTACCCAATGGACATAAATATTCTCTTGATTTCGGTGGCTGTTCTTGGGGACTTAAACCGAAAGAATAAACATATTATTTCGTTAATTAGATCACCAAACAAAAGTCTTTTGAGGCCTTTCAGGGCGTCTAAATAAATATTGGATATATGTCCCCCCTGACCGCGTAACAGCTCTAGCGTCATGAGAAATAAAAAAGAGAATGAATATCAGATGAAAACCATTTTTGTTGTTGTTTGTTTTCAGCCTCAAGTTTGAGTGTAGTATATTCAAATTTAGATTGAAACTGTAACTGATATGTGTAGCTGTCTGTACCTGGAGTTAGGGTTATTCTTTTGCTCACTAAATCTTTTCCTAAAGTTTTGCTTGTTTTCACTGACATTCGACTGAGAGCGAACAATAAGAAGATACCCAGCAGCACTCACATTTTCTGTCAGCTCACTTTCCCTTACTACTTCAAGATATAAACATAAGGAACAATGAATATGGTACAAATCTAAACAACAAATACAAAGACAGGGACGTTATAGATTTCTCTATAAAGGAACTGTTTATTTTGCTATATCATCCATTGATATAACCTGAGATTAACCTCTAATTTATCTTAATCCATCTAGCAGAAACACAATTAAGTAATCTGGAAACATTGTGTTGGGAAGTCATACTTGTCTATCTGTACACACACACAAAATACTTTTACATACTTCTTTTTTTTCAGTCTGGATCAGTTTTCAGATGACACTAGTTTCCTCATTTGAGACTTGGTTAATTTTTCTCTCTTGAAAATTATGTTAGACTGACACAAACTAGACTCTGGAATTCAATATTTTGCTGTTCTGAGCTATTACAAACAAAAATATGAACTTCAAAAAATGTACACAATTGTTTTTGAATATAGATGTACAAAAAGGTTGCATATTTGTCACTTTTGTCTGCCCTATCTCAAAGTGTGAATGCCAGAAGACAGTGAGTGAGAACTTTTAAAAAATTCAATAATACATCCTGTGCCAATGGCAGTGTGATGGCCAAAGCTTCATCTTGTCACTTTTCATTTCTTCACTTTTGCTTCATCACTATATAGATTTTACATAGCATCATTTTTCAAGCTATTTGTCTCTCTCTCTCTTCCTCTCTCTCTTATATATAGCGGGGGGTTTTTTGTGTTTTTTTTTTTCATTTCACTGCGTGAGCTCTTGTTCAGAATCTCATGGTTAATTCTGGAACCATGTGACTTGGATTTAAAGCCTTCAGCCCTTTGTCTCTTTGTATTGGTATAAATTTCAGACCTCCGTGGTCAGGACATGCAGCTGCCACAGGAAGCAGTTGTGTGTTTATCTCCTACAAAGCAGAATTTATTAGGCTGGAGTTCTCAGAGGTTCATGTAAAGAGCCCTGGTATTATACATCACCTGTGTAATGATGCTTAATAGATCCGTATGCTGTTCATTCAGTCCCTTTCGCACATGTTTCATTTACACAAACAGTAACAACACCATCGCACCATTTGCACTGCCTGGGCTAACTCGGATTACTCTCCAGCAGGTTAGTGAAGACTCACACTGCATTGACACTCTACAGCCTGCCAGTCGGCCAGAAAACTTTGGCTGAAGCCACACTGCTGATACTCAAGCAAAACTGGCTTATGTCATAGTTAAACACTGGCCTCATTAAATGAGAATTCACTTGATATGACTTGAAAACTACTCTGAAAACACACTCTTTATTTCTCTCTCTCTCTCTCTCTCTCTCTTCATTTCTCAGTTATATGTTATATGTGAGCCATAGAGGACTCTTTCTTTCCTGTTAAAAATGGTTTATGTTTAGCAGCATTATTTTGGTGATCATATCTCTGAGTTATTGAGAGTGAAAATGATTTAATCTGAAAAGCTTCCCATCTGTGTTTCTTCCCAGGTTCTCCTGGTTCTGTTCACCCAAGTGTGCGTTAGGGATGACTTTGTTAATGAGAAATTTTATGACCTTTCTGAATTCCCCCTCCTGAGAATATTGATGAATATTGTTTAAAAATAACCAGCCTTACTTGGCTATCATATGATTTACAGTTGGTTGGGATACATTTAATTATTACATCCATTACCCTGCTCTGCCATTGTCGTGAGCGATGATAGTGTTCAGAGAGTGAAATCGCTATTTATTTTAAGTCACCTGGCTACCTCACAGACATCAACTGTTTTTCAAAACAAAACAAAACAAAAACAAACACAAGCACAAGCTCCATTTTGGTAAAAAGTATGGTTCTTCACAGTATTCAGAACCAGAGATACACAATGAGAGAGAGGAATAAAGCGTATGTGTGAGTGTGTGTGTGTGTGTGAGAGAGAGAGAGAGAGAGAGAGAGAGAGAGAGAGAGAGCGACCGAACACATAAAGGCAAAATACTAAAGATGCGTTAATGCTGCTCATTAAATGACTAGTTTAGTTTATTTTACTTGCCGTGTATGTAGGTTGGGATGTGAGAATAAAAAACATTTTAACTGACTTTAGAATGACTGACATAATAAGGTTTGGAGTGGGGCAGACAGGTTGCCAGTGTGTTCACCAAGGCTCTTTGAGGTCATTATCACAGACTAATTCAGCATAAACCCACACCATCTAACTTTAGTAAATCTGTTCAAAACGAAAAAAAACCCACCATTACAAAAGATTATGAGTATAATCATTCATTAAACTCTCCCAATGGGTAGTGATCTTAATATTCATTTACAATTCCTATTAAATGCAGTATATTAAATCCTGGGTTTAGTCCAAATGAACATGATGATTCCACTGAACCTCATTTTGAGGAACATTTAATTACTGGTACAGAAAATGAAACGTTTCTCCCAAGTTTTTTTTTTAAACTAAATATTGTATCTCTGTAATAGAATGAAAGAAGTATAAAAAGCTATTACAAGCTTGAACATAATGGCAGTGAACACATTCCTCTATGCAATGTTTTATGAAGGGTGTAAAAAAAATGCATATTAAGATAATAAGCTTCCACTTCACAGAAACAAAGTGCTGTAATTGAGCGGCGGTTTTCCCTCGTTTCAAAGTTAATATTCCCCCTTCACCATCTGGGCTTTAAAGCTCTCTTATTTCATCTCCACCGGACTCATCATATATCAACTTCACACTCGCTCTGATTACTACCAAGACTCTACAGCTGAGCCGTCCACAAAGCAAAGGCTGCTGGGAAAGGCGCTCAGTGCATTAGTATGCGTTCGTGTCTGAAAAAAAGGAAAAAAATACAGATTTTGAGCTGCCCATAACGGATGAGACAGAGACTTGCGTGAGGAATGTTGCCCGAGCAATACTTCTGTAGAGCGGTCATGTCTGTAAATACAGGTAGCAGATGCAGGCAGACGAGGTCAGAAATGAGTTTAATACAGAGTGAGCCACACAGCATTCTTCAGCCGGCTTGGTTTGGTGTATTCCCTTGAAATATGGAAGGGATATGTTCTAGCACTGAGTGTGTTCTTTCCCCCATAGCAGTGAATGGTTGGCACAAGAAAAGCACCATTATGAATCAGCGCACGAAATAGCGAATCTGTTTTCATCTCTGATCTTTCCACATCTGTAACACAAATAAGACATGTAAGAGTATTCAGCTTTAAAAACCAGTTATATTGTTGTGACTGACTGTACTTTCAATTCAACCATTCAACAGCCACATCCTTCGAACCATGCTACTTAAAATACACACCGACATTTATTTGAAGGAGGGAAATATTTGATTCCCTATCAGCTACCTAAACTGTGAACACAAGTAAAAAAAAAATTCTCTAAACACTGTCATGTGAATGCAGTAGTGAGCCCGCAAGTCACCTAGCATGTACGGCGGGCTGCTGCAGTAAACTGGAATGGGAGGAGTGTATGCAAAACTTCTGTTGGTTTAACAGTCTCTATAAATTTATGTGCATTGTACGCTTTAAAATGACTTTATCACCTTCTCGTAATGAACATTACACATTACTGGCTGTTTGTTTAACATCCAGCTCCACAAAGCTGGATGTTGACTCGCTGATACATAAACTCTCTCTGGTTGTTGTGCAGCTATAACGGACAGTACACCGCTAGGCTGTGCGGATGATTCATTGGTTGGAGGAGGAAGCAATGTGCAGTACGGCATTATTTATGCGACACATATTGGTATGGAGATCCTCATTAATATATGTCTCCCACCTGAGTCATTATGCCACAGAGGAAAGCCGAGCTCTTTAGCACTGACCCCACTAGCCTGCTCCGCTTACAGGACCAGGCACCACACACTGAATCATCTCTGTCCAGAAATAAATCCAACACAGGGCACTAATTAGTCTTCACTGTTTGGGAGAGTCAACAGACATACAGCCATACACCCACTTTGTACAGAAATGAGTCAGGGTAACTGAGAGAGACTATGCATGGGCGTTCAGTTGGGCTAAATTTAGCGGCAAACTGTTTTAGCTCGGAGCAGTAGCCGCTGAAATTGTCCAATCGTGAACTACACTTAGGTTGAGAGAGGAGCGTTACCCTACGAGAAAAGCCTGTTTCAAAGATTTTTGCATTCAGCACTGTATCTCTTTTTTAGTGTGACCACATCCAAACTGTACTTTTTGTTGCTTAGCTTGTTAACAACTGCAAACATTCAAGACAACTGAAGCTAACGGGGCAATGCTAACTGTTAACCGCTCTTTGTTCGGTTTGCCTTGAAAAAGGTGAACAGAGGATGAAAATGAAATGTGTGATGTGCGTTAATGGTGGAGCGACGGATTTTTTTTTTTTTTTTTTGCATTTTAAGAATTGCAAGAAAATATTTCATCTGTTTACTTAACCAAGAATCAGAACTCATCTGAATCAGAACATCAGCTACACTGTGATTAAATAAATAAATAAAGTGAACTGGACTAAGCTGACTCTGTCCCTCAGATGGTTCAGTCTGCCGGTTTGGAACGGTAAGAGCTTTGGGCCTGCACCAGCGACAGACAGCTAAGGGTGTTTGAATGATGGGAGAACAGCTCTGTTTTCACAGAGGTGTCACACTCAGCTCATGTGACTGATTCACGGGCCCAAATACAATAGCCTATTATCACCAAGCTGTGGTCTTTCAGTGTCAGAACAAGCTAGCAGCTAGCCCTATTCACCCAGTGGAACCAGTCCGTCATTTCTAGAGACTTGTAGCCAGGCCACTACAGACTCCATTTCTTCTCTCATTATGGAAATAATGGTGATGGTGTCTATGACCTAGGCACTGCTGGGTGCCAATATAACATTACTCCTATCACCATATAATAGAGTCATATTAAACTTGCCTATGTGTATGACATTTATAATGTATTATAAAGTATGGCATCCACATTACTGTTGATTAACAGATTCTAATAAGCATTTAATCCTGTATTCATGTAGCATTATCAAGGAACACCATTTTATGGCTTACTATGGGACAAAACAAGGAAAATTGGGACCAAAAGTAATAATCTGAGTGAAGTTTGTTAATGAGTATATTATGTGATACTAGCATCTTGTTTTGTGTGATAATATGATGTTTGATGATTAGGCCTTAAGAATAGAGGACAGATGACAAATTCAGAGATAGTGTTACTTTTATGATCCACCTGAGCTTGATTTAAGTAAAGTCCATATTTTTCCACTTTTGAGATGCTTACTGATTAACTGCCTACAAACTGAAGTTTGGACTTTTTTTTCCTTTTCTTTTCTTTTCTTTTCTTTTCTTCTTCTTTTTTTTTAATTAATCCATTTACTACAAAGAGAGATCTTTTCAATGTGGTGTTGCATCTGTGCTGGGTTATGTGAATTTTATAATAACATGTTCGATATGATATAATTATAATGTGATTTATAACTGAAGTAGTTGACTGGTTTTGAGTAACTTGCATAACAGAGCATGTTGTTCCATGTTTCATAGATGCAAACACTCAGTTCCTCAGAAGCAACACATCCAAACATGTCCTTTCAGTAATACAATCACTGGAGGTCTGCAGAGTTTATTATTAAGATTATTGCATTCACCTCAGTGTTCTACATAAGTGCCTGATTGCCAGTGGCTACCAACAAGAAACCAGACCACCCCCTCCCACAGGGACTTACTACTCACTAACCACGGTCAGCAAGTGTGGTATACCTACACTGTGATCTCCAGAGTACGACAGATCTGTGCTTCTACTGTCTTCTCCAGTGCCTTATCTGGACCTGGATCCACTGTTTGAGAGTCTATATCTCACTTTTATTACTTATCTTAATGATTGAACAGAAATTAGCTTGGAGAGTACTATCGTATGCTGAATTTCACACCAGGCGCAGAGCAAGAGACAACATCGGGTTCTGTGATGGAGGATCTGGCGAATCTGTGGGGGAAAGAGGGAAAGGGATTATAGGAGCAGGCTTTGTGCTAATGTTTTTAAAGCGTTTTGATTGATTTCTCACTCAGGTCTTGCGTTAATGTCTCCAAAGCGTTATGAATGATTTCTCATTCAGGTGATAGACAGGGCATCAGGGAGGCTGTGTTTTGGCTCAAAGCCACAGAGAGCATTTTAAAATGAAACCTAATTCTACAGGGAGAAGCCTCCTGCCCAGACCACACAGAGAGAGATGTCCATAAACAGATCCATCAAAACGCAGCATATGTGCTTAAACACATCATTTATCCACTTCATTAAAAAAAAAAAAAAATTAAACTATAACGATAGGGACAAACAAATAAAGAAACAGTAATGTTTGAACAGGCCTGACCACAGCTTGGGTCCCATCCAAGCAGTGTACCAGTAAACCAGAGAATCCCTGAGGGCTAAGAACCTGTGGACTACCTACTCCTCCAGTTTTGCATCTACCCTATAGTGTTCTTTGTCTTGTGTCAAACCATTATTTGTTGTGGCACATACTTGCAGGATTCAGCTCCTCTTACAGCTTTCCCTGTTGGTCTAGCGAGCTTGGACAGCCTCCAGATCTGATATGTGGATATTCAGAGACTCGTAGATATGGCAGAAACCCAAAAAAGAAAAAAGAAAAAAAAAAACAGACTGAAAGAGGGGGCACATCTCTGAAAAGAAAAAAAAAGTTTTGGAGAGGCTGTTTAAAAAGGTCCATGTACCACACGTGCTGCCACTGTAATAACCCACTGTCCAACGACACGATTGTTTGAGAAATAATTGTGGTTTATGATATCAAAGCTCTGTTGTAAGTGTGTTAATCTGTATGATATTAAACTCAACAGAGTGAAATCAAAGGGCCTGACAAGAATACACTCTAACCAATTCTTACTTCCAGTATTCTTCCAAACCATCCAGGGACACAAAGGTGTTTTCCTGTAGCTAAATTTTCCCATGTTCAGACCAGTGTGGACCCATCTTGTACACTCACATAAACACATACACACACACACACACACACACACACACACACACACACACAAACACACACACAAATACGCTCGAACGCACATTGACTTCCTATAACAACAGCACTGATGAAAACTCACCCTACAGTATATTAGACATAGCCAACACAAGAGCCAGTCATCCATCACTTCTGAGCAGTGTGTGTGTGTGCATGTGTGTTCTGTGAGAGGCTACAGCAGTACAAAAAATAAAAACTGTGTATTTTTGTCAGTCCTGAAATCCTGTCCCATCAGCCAGCTGAGTAATAGACTGAATATGGGCTCATGTGTGGTAGTGGAGATGGTCTTTATAAAGGCTGCTTATCACAGAGAGGCAGGGTCAGCGTAGTAATGCACACACCCAAAGGCACTACTGTGTCTTTATAAACATAACCAGTGGTATAATGGGTTTTTTAAAAATGCAGCTCTGATCAGAGGGAGGATTCAGGTACCTCTGACTGACCGACCTACACCCACTCACACACACTCATACACCTCCTACACACACAGTCCTACAACCACAAACTCCAGACTACACACAAACACATGTATACCTACACTTACACACAGGTAAACACACTAGTAGAATCAGCCAAACACCTTGACCACTTTAGTGTGTGCGTGTGTGTGTGTTTGTTTGTTTGTGTGTTTCTGAGTTTGTCTTTGAGTGTGAGCGTGTTGAATGGAGGAGCTTGAATCAGTCACCTGATCACCAGAACTACAGTTTTTCTCTTTAATAAATGCTAATATACCATTGTTTGTGCCTTTACATCTCTACAAAGACAATACTCCTGTTAGGTTGATGGATTACTATGAGGCTCTTTCATCTCTCTGTTAAATATCCTTTATGAAGACCACTTCACACAGCCGGGGTGTATGTAACTCTTCCAGAGAGATGCCACAGGCCATACGGGGAGGAGAGTGTGTTGAAGCATTTTAATCCGACTACCGTGCATACAGCACGGCGCTGGAATGACGAATGGCTCGGATGAAATGTGTGACCATTTGATGATGGCGATATTGAGCAGTAAAATGAGATTGTTGTCAAATGCGGTTTTGAAGGAGAGTCAGGGAGCAGAGGGGAGTTTGGAAAGTCATTTGTCTCTAAAGTAAATGGGAGTTTTGGCATGCTGTGCTTGCTCTCCTCGCAGGGAGTCACAGAGAGGAAATCACAGCATCTGTACAAGTTTATTTGGCTCATTACCTTTTTCTCAAGCTCTTAAAAAATTAGACTCATCTCTGGAAACATAAACAAGGAACTAATACTGAAAATATTCATATTCACTTCTCTGGGCTTGGATTTGCTGCTTAGTTGGCTGTGTTCCAGTAGAACAGATGAGGTTCATGGTGAGTGAGGAGACAGCGTCATGGTGAGAGAGGCATGGAAAAGTCAAAGGAAAGGATAATTCCAGTTTTCTTAACCCTCACAAATCAGAAACATGACATGGGACATGTCTGTGTGAGGTCAGCAATTCTAGTTTCCATGTTAAAGTTAAAAACTGGAATCTGAGTGAAAACGTGAAACCTGAGTTCATGGTGGCTCTCTCTTTCACAGCTGTCTTCAAACTAAAAAGCTCTCAAGGATAATTCTATCTGGACATGTTGTTTCAATTTGAGGCAACAGAAACTAGTCTGTTAATCTTTAGAACTAGTAATGTTGAAGGTTTTACTTTATGTTTGTTTGTTTGTTTGTTTGTTTGTTTGCCATGTCCTGTATGAGAAGAGCCCAAAACAACATGCAAAGTCAAAGATTGAAACACCTGTCAGTCCACTCTGCCAGTCAGTTTTCCTGTCTAACACAGACCTTCACTGAACAAAAAGCTGTTTGACTGAACCCTTCTTGTCATAGTTCTGACAAAAAAAGGAAGGAGAAGAAACCCTTTTTTATCTGATGTAACAGTCGTTTAGGGAGACATTTTGTCCAACAGTCTATTTGCTCTCATCAGAGAGGGGATCCATTTCCTGTCATCTCTGTCATATCTCTCGGAGGAGAGAGGGAGGAAAAGAAAGAGAGAGAGAGATTGCAGCCCAATTACAGTCTGATATCTAATCAATACTGTGCTTATTTCTGGAGCAGGAAGTAAAAGAGTGGCCCCCTGGGAGTTTGAGTTTAAATTACTCCTCTGTCAATGCTAGACAGCAGCTAATGATGAGCATGCACGCAGAGGGAGACGCATAGGAAGGAGAGAGAGAGAGAGCGAGAGAGAGAAGGCATTAGAGGATCAGAACACTCCCCCCCCCCCCCCCCCCCCCCCCCCCCGCCCAAAAAAACCCATATGGTACACTGTTTTCGTTTATAATTAATATTAAAGAGAACATCCTAAGGGCAATGTCTTGCTCTTGTCTAGCTCTTCTGGTTGTGAGACTCACAGAGCTTTAGATGATATTGGATATATCAGGTCTAATAACTCCCAGCTGTTCAAATAAAATACGAAAAAAAAGGAACAAAAAAGTGAGGAGCACTTTTTTAGTGATTTATAAAAATTCATCTGAATCTTAATCCTCAAACACAGCTGCACTAGCATTTAGCATTTACTAATCAAACTATAAGGATTTCACTTAAACCTGACCAGTGGAGGCAGATGTTCACTTAAACCTGACCTACAGATGGAGATGTTCATTTAAACCTGACCTACAGAGGGAGATGTTCATTTGAACCTGAACTACAGAGGCAGATGTTCATTTAAACCTGAACTACAGAGGCAGATGTTCATTTAAACCTGACCTGCAGAGGCAGATGTTCACTTAAACCTGACCTGTGGAGGCAGATGTTCACTTAAACCTGACCTGTGGAGGCAGATGTTCACTTAAACCTGACATACAGAGGGAGATGTCCACTTAAGCCTGACCTGCAGAGGCAGATGTTATGAAAATTCAGACTCTGCTGCAGTATTCTGAAGCATAATTTTCTCTTCTTAAAGCAGTGACTCTGAGAAGCAGCTGTACTTTTGAGCTTAAAGATCAGAGTGCTGAAAAACAAGGTGTTCTTCAAGAGCCAGTGAAGGAGCTGGCAGAGGACTGTGTCGCGGCGAGCAGGTTGATGCTTGACGGATTTGCGTCCTGTGCAGCAGTGGAACTATTCATTTTCATTCCCAGTGACAAGTCATTCCACAGCCGGATCCAACTGGAAGTGTTTGCCCTCATGAAGAAATATGGCAGGCTAGTCTTACGCCGTTCCTCCCTCACACACACACACACACACACACATTTTCATTCACTAAAGCCTGATTGAGAAGACACGTTCAGGAATGTTCTGAAACAGCTCATATAGGTTCCATTCTAACAATACCCGTCATTGTTCTTATAGCTTTCCCATTTATGCAGCCTTCCTCTTCATTAACAATTCACTATGTCCTTTCATTTTTTTTAAGTGGGCACAGCCCAACTTGATTTCACCCTCTTTTGCTTATTTTTTACATTTTTACTAACTTTCTTTTTTTTCTTCAATTTACATTACATTTCTCCTTTATTATGACAATCTCCCAGAATGTAGACAATGAGAAAGACGCTCTATATTGTGATGTTATGAATGGTGTTGAGTTATTTTGGTTTATCTGTAACTGGAAGAATTTCAGTGAATTGAAATGATTTGGACTGCTAGTTAATCCCTGCTAGTCTACAATAAAACGCATTCATTGTGGCTGCAAAATGCGTTTGGCATATGCAATCCTTCAGATCTGTGTAACGAAAGCCTGAAGTACCAAAATAGGCTTCTCTGGCTTCTGAACTGTGCTAACCAGTCCTTTTAAACGCCTAAATGGAGTTATTGTCTGCTTAGAGAGTCTTAGGAAACTATTTAGCAAAGTTTCAAATCACAATGCTTACTCCTGATCAGTCTCCTGTGAATCCTTAATGTGCATGTTCTTAGATCACAGAACAGCGAAACAATACTGCCCCGCATCTGCTTAACTGATTACAGACCAGCATGTCTATCTGTCGACGTCGATTAGAATGTAAAATATGTACCTTCATAGCAATCCAATCTGCAGATCAGCAGCATTATAAAACCCAAAAGCTGAACTCTGATTCTGAGTTCTACTCAGAGAAAAACAATGCAAGGTTATGAAAATCAATTGGTAATACTTTTCTTCTTCTGATGCTACATAATCCTTTCTGGGCTTCGACTGAACGAGTGAGAAAGAGGAGGAGGAGGAGGAGGAGGAGGAGGAGGAAAAGGAGATGGAGAAAAGGGAAGAATACTTGCAAAGTGGCGTGTATTCTCCAAAATGTGTGTTTGCCGTCTTTTTCTTTCTGACTGGCCTGCATTGTTAAGCTCTTTAGTTGTCCTGGCTAATGAAACGAGAAGAAGGGGAGATTACAACGCGAGGGAGCCAGAGAGAACCGTCTGGAGTCCCTCTGAACCAAGCAAAGCTGTCACATAGAAACACGGCATTATACGTATGCTGTCCTGGCAGCCGCTGTGAGTAGCTTTCTGGCATTACCAGAAAGACTGTGGTTATGGAGAACCAGGCTCTAGTCGCTATACAAGCCCGCTACTTGAGAAACAATTAGCTTTATCTGCAGCTGGGGGATGGCGGCACGTTGAAGTCCTTTACGGGCTTTTAATCCCACAGTTGGCCAATCATTAATGGTTAAGAGGAAGAAATGGAGTCAAGTGAAAGATAGCTCACACTTGGCTTCTCACAGCCGTAAAAATAGCAGAAGGTTCTTAACTGTCCATAAAATCTTCTGAGAGGAGCTGATGAAATTAATTAAATTAGTGCATTCGTGGACACATGAGTCTCCTTCATGCTTTCATTGCCTTTTTGTGGAGATGAATAGGGTATTAATATTACATTTGAAATACACAGTTGGATATATGTGTGGAGGAGTCCAGCAGCAGTTATGGTGTGCAGTGTGTGAACAAGGCCGTTTAAAGGAAGGACAGAGTAAATACTTTCATTTCTTTCATAACCGTCAAGTGAAGGGAAAAATTGGTCTCCTTGGGCTTTGTTCCATCAAATCCTGTGAATGAGCAAGAGCGATTTGACATCCAATAAAAACTGATATTAAACAACATTGGTTAGTGTCAAAGAGCAGCCAGCAGATGTTTTTAAATTCCATTTTAAGTCAGTAGTTTTTTGTTTTTTTTAACAAT
>NC_044496.1:35468771-35488771 GCF_902362185.1 Chanos chanos
CACTCACCATGTTACACTCACCATGACTGGATGTTACACTCACCATGTTACACTCACCATGACTGGATGTTACACTCACCATGTTACACTCACCATGACTGCATGTTACACTCACCATGACAGGATGTTACACTCACCATGACTGGATGTTACACTCACCATGACTGGATGTTACACTCACCATGTTACACTCACCATGACTGCATGTTACACTCACCATGACAGGATGTTACACTCACCATGACTGGATGTTACACTCACCATGACTGGATGTTACACTCACCAAGTTACACTCACCATGACTGCATGTTACACTCACCATGACAGGATGTTACACTCACCATGTTGCACTCACCATTACTGGATGTACAGTGGGGATTCCAAGACATGAAATATGGGTTCTCCAAGGTTGGGGGAGAATCCAGTACCACTGTTGTAGAACAGATGTGGTCTTCATAAAGCTTAATAAAAGACTTTATTCTCGGCTATTTTCAATAAGTTGTAAACAGTTGAATGGGTTAACAATTACCCTCCTAATGGTATGAGCAGCATTGTAAAGTTTGCATCAGAAACATAACAGTTGGTGTTGTAACAATACAGGAAAATGAAGTCAGTAAGTTGTTCATAGAGGAGGAGGAGGAATGGAGAGATTTAGCAGAGAAAAGAAAAGAGAGAAAATTCATCCTTTTATCACTATACGGTTACATTCTGTTTCCTGAAATGTATGTTTATGGGCTGAGGGTAAAAGTGGACGATTTTCTGCTTCAGTGATGTGCTTAAACCACCAGTGAAATAATGTCCATCTAAATGGATATAATTATTCACTGTGCTCATCATTTACCTGCTCCCTCCGGAAGCCCGCAAAATAAAAAGAGCTACTCTTTAATTTTATATTCTCAGGGAAAAAAAGAGGAGAAAACAATAAAGACTTAATGAAGTTTTGTGTTTAATTTTTAACCACGGGAAGGTGTGTGTGTGTGTGTATGAGTGTGTGTGTGTGTGTGTGTGAGAGAGAGAGAGAGAGAGAGAGAGAGAGAGAGAGAAAGGAAGAGAGAGAGAGGAACCTGGCAGGAGTGCTACCCACGTACACTGAGCGCTGAGTCTAATGACGCTTTAATGAGAAAGGCATTAGACGTTTTACTCATATCTGTATAATAAGCTAATCAGCTTTTATCCTAATGGTGTCATAATTAGAGCGGCCAGCCCAGTCTTTGAGAGAAAGTAATGGATGATATTCTGAGCGGAGATGAAAAGAGAAGTACAACAGCCCATTCACTGCATTCATTCACACATATATGTTTGGACCACTGTACTTTTATTAAGACTAAGAGTCTGAATACTCGCCTGATGGTTTTAATCAGTTTTAGATACTTTGATACGTTCCTTTTAAATATTACATGTAATAAATACCTTGCACACATAAATGTACATATCACATATTGTCATGTGGGCCGTATATAGTTCTGTGGATATAACTGTATTCCTCTGATGTGTCTGATGTGAAACTGTGGATAAAATTTGATGCTCTTGACAATCTTTTTGACAGGTTCAGTATGATTGTTTTAAAAGAACTTATTTCCACACAGAGGTGGGAAAACAAGGCAGCTCGTTATTCACAGACTGTCCAGACCTTGTCACCAACATCCAGCCCAACCTCAGAAGGGGGATAAGAACCTGGCCATTTAATAATAATCATTTGAATGTAATTAACTGCATATATCAATGGTGGAGCCGTCATATTTGTGTGCAGTGGAGTGTGAGTCTGGCTAATTCTGAGTTGGTCACCATAAAAAACCCACGGTAGACCAAGCAAAGCTTTGATTAGGCAGGGTGGCCCTCCACTCCCAGGCCTGGAGCTAGAGGCACTGCGCTGAGATCAGTTATTAAGATAAAGAGGCCTACTTCATTTAGCTTAATGCAGGTCGAGAAACCACGCTCCAAACAGCAACGGATTTGCATTCTCGAATATTTCATTAAATTACTATTTTTTTTTATACTTTGGTTTTAACATTATTTGATAGAACTGAACTGTACGATTTGCATATAAAGCCTTGCATGAAAATTCAGGCCAGGTTGCCAGGGAGGATGTTGGAAAAAAATTTGCATTTTTTTTTCCATTCGATTCCCAAGAACACCTCAGACTCAATGGACCATAAACACAAGAAAATAATGATTAAAACACACCACATTCAGGTTGATGAAATCTACTCCAATCATTGTATTCAGAACTCTTCAGTTACTTCATAATAACTATGAGATCATTTTGCTTTGAAATATAGTAAACCACCTTAACTTGTGTGTGTGTGTGTGTGTGTGTTTTAATTTCATAATGAATTTCTGTATTGAGTAATAGATTTAGACTCAGAGATGCTCAATGGCTTGCATTAAGCAATAGGCATGTCAAAAACTGAATTTAGATAAAAATTTCATTGTAATTCCACCAAAACGAACATCATTCACCTGCAGCCACTTGCACTGACCAGCTCTTCACATCACAGTGGATGAAAAGGAGTAATTTCCATTCTGAGGCTGATCTTCCTGACAGACTGGACATCCACTGGTCACTGTTTACTCTCATTAACACACCAAATACACAGCATCGGGATGGGAGCTCTCCACTCTCCTCACTAACAGGCCAGTTCACGGAAAAGCCATAATTCACTGTTATCTCTCTGCTACTCATTGCATGAAAGAGGGAGAGAGAGAGAGCGAGACAGAGAGAGAGAGAGAGGCAGACTGGGGGAGTCTCAAAATGCTCCCTGTGTGACCCCACACATGTTGTCTCATGTCCCAAAGAATAAAACTGATAAAAAAAAAGAAACACTTTGGTTAAAGTGAAAGGTTTAACAAACACATTATTAAAAGTGACTTTAACACTGGACTCACTGTCTCTGACTGGTCCCCTCTGCTGTGGAGTGAGTGCGTGACTCTCATTCCGTCACACTGTGGTACAGTACTGGAGATGAAACCTGCGCTCTGCTGTCTTGAGCTCACGTCCCTAACACCAAAAACATCCAAAACACAAAGGGTGGAAGCCATTCCACAGAGCCGTAGTCTGAACCAGGACACTCTGGGTCCAAGTCTGAGTCAGAACCGGGTCTCTTCAGATCGTCCAGAACTGTGTCTGACATACTCTGGGTCCGATTCCAGAGCAGTGGTTCTGAAAACATTTTTCTCTAGGTTACTGTAGCAGGAAGCTCTGAAAGATACCAGATACTCAGCAGAATACGAATGCAGAACCAACACTGAAGTTGAAAAGGAAATATCTCTTTAATTGATATGGCTAAGAGTAAACACAAATATTTGGAAACACATTAGTGAACTTTACAGGACAACATGGACATGAGCTTAGTCAAAGACTCAGCCCCAAATAAGACTTAAGACAGAACTTACATGATTGAAATAATGGGTAATAGCCCTGACTAATTACACAAGTACAAACAATCATAAATTAACACAGGTGTGAAACATCATTAAATCAAGGCACCATAATGAAGGTTAGTGTGGCAATAAGCAGAGGATTCAGATGGAGCCCTTTATAGCTGCTACCAGCTAAAAATGTTACCCACAATGCATTGCCAATAGTTAATGCATTACCTATATTTGGGGGGAGGGGCTTAATTATAGTTTCTGTCACAAACTGACATTTTTACCACTTAGAACTTAAATGATCTGAAAAGAAAAACTACAGGAATTTCAAAAGCTGTCCTGAGAATCCTGATTCTTGGGACCAAGAGTGTACTTGACAAAAGTTTGGATTGTCAGGAGTCTGCTGTATCAGTGATAGCCAGCCTGTGACACATGGCCATCTGATGTAAAAAACATATGTTGCTCAAAAGACGGCAATCTGCCCACTATGTCAGAAATTAAGGGGAAGTGTCTGTTTGAAATCTCATTATAAAAGCATTTGCTGGACTTTGTGCAAATTTTTACAGAGTAAATCCTGTAGGCCACTTTGAAATGGTTTACTCATACTTGCACTGTTTGATCTCAGTAATACATGCACTGGTGATTTCAATGTTTTTGTGTTGTTTTTACTTGAATGCCTCAGTTTTAGGTGAATAAATAAGACCTGTTTTCCTTAAATAGGCTGTTTCCATGATCATATACAAATATGAGCAACATCCTATTGACAAGAGTGAGCTAGTACAATACTTTTACAAATACATTTTTGAAGTATGCAAAATATCATCTACTTATCGTTATCGACAAAATCCCTGAAAATATCGAGATATCATTTTTTTGTCAGTATCCCCTACTGTGGAACACAGTGCATTGCAGGTTTTTGTGTATTAACTGGTTTAAAATAAAATTCAGGATCATGCTTTGCTTTCTTGGATGTCAAAAGAAAAAAAAAAGTTGTTGGCAGGATCAACTGAAAAGGAAATTTCCATAAGTGGTGGCCAGTGGCAAAGATGCTAGTGCGCCACCACAAAGAGAGAGTTGGGTTCCATTCCCGATAACAGGGCTTCCTCGCAATGGCCACTGGCAGTGGGAACCCGTTGGGAAACCAGCTGGGTCTTGTCCCCACAGAATGGTTGCTAAATTAGTTTTGGTCAGGTTTGGGTAATATCGTGTAACCTCCACATGCTCTAGATTTATAATATTGGAACTACTTGTGTAAAAACTATCAAAAGTATAGTAGAACTGTAAAATATGCATTCACTGTACTGTAAAATATGCATTCACAGATGAATTTGCGTTAAACAAAGGACATCTACTCTTTATACCAGGCTGTAAAAATAGAGTAATATGTTGTGATTTATTTACAGTGATAGTCATAGCAATTTGTTGGTTTTTTTTACAGCTATAGAGTTCTGGGCATAATGTGACTTGTTTTGTTTACACCGCCATGTTGGCGTGTGAGCAAAAATGAATGGAACCAGGCTAGATTTCAAGCCGTCAGAGTTCACTGCGCACTCTAATTTCAAGGACATTAAACGCTACATTGCAAAACTTTATAGATTAAACATTACTGACCCTTATAATGCCTCCATGGTGCCTTTCACGAGTATTGACACAGCTAGAACGGACAACCCTCCAGACCTGCAGTATCCAAATATCTACTATTACTTGATCAACTTTCCCTTGTGGAGAGTCTTTGAAAACTTACTAAAGTCTGGAGGGGTACAAATGGACGAAATCTGGATTTGTGATGAATATTCAGCTTTGGAACCTACCGGCTAAAAATTGCTTTGTCGTCACTGGAAGGGTAAGTGTCACTTCATCTTAGTTAACATTAGCATAAGCAATGGGCAGTGTAATGTAATCAGTGTGCCAATTTGTATGTAGCGTAAGCTAGTCTGTATCTTCGATTTACCAGGAGTTAACTACATTATCATTGTGTGAATGAATTTCAGAAGGCACCACATGAAATTATACCATTATGCTAAACAGTAGTTATAACACAAGTGCCATGAGATTTTTATTACAGGTGAATCATTCCTAAAGACTGGATGACCCTCAACTGAAGCCATGGGTGGTGGTCAGGAATTATGGGGTTGTGTTAGGAGCCCACTGCAATTGCAAAGCTGGACTTGGTGAGAGCTGCTCCCATGTGTCAGCTGTGTTGTTCAGGGTATGGCAGCATAACCATGGAAGAGAGGAAGACATAGCTTTAACATCAGAAAAGTGCAAGTGGGCCACACCAAGTGAGGAATCTTTGAAAAAAGTGGAATATCAGCAAGGCAAGGACATAATTTCTAACAACACACAACGATGCAAAAAAGAGAGATCTTCCAAAGGTCACTCTGCCATTCCACCAGCTTTCCCATCTCTGACCCCTGCTGAGCAAGCCCAACTCTACAATAAGCTCCCCAAAAGCTGTACGCAAGAGGGACAGATCATAAAGCCAGTGGTCCTCTCTGTTGTCAGAGATGATTTTAGTGAGGACCAGGCTTATTTAGCTTGGCCTTTGTTAGCCCTGCAAAATCCATGCCATAATGCATAGGTCGATCTTGAACTTTAGTATAATAAAATTGTCAGGAACCATAATAAAAGCCTGTTAAATAAAATAAGATATTAACGTTAGGAAGGGTTGTATTCTGTACCTGAAATGAAGTGGTCACTACACAAGCAGAATCCGTTGCTTGTGGGGTCCCATCGTTCAGTTTTGTTCTGTTCATGTCTGGCACATTTTATGGCAGTAATCCATTTATGCCCTAAGAATCTTTAGGAATCTGATAAAATGCTCTCCCTTTTACTTGTCCCTGTTTGTTCTGGCATCGCGGCGCACAACAGCTAGCTACCATGTTCACTCTGTACTCTTGTTGAAATTCCAGTTCAAATCTAGTAGACATCCAGTAGAACAGCAGTAGAAAAACATTTAAAAACCAATAGGAATTTTAACTGGTTCCTATTGGTTTTTGTAGGGAAACTGAAACACATTCAACTGGTTTCATAACTGGTTTCTACAGGAATGCATTGGTCTGGTTCCAGTTGAAAAAAAACGGATAGAACTTGCTAGTCTCAAATGGTCTGTATTGGTTTTAGCTGGAGACAACTTTGTTACTGAATGAACAACGGTGTCCTAAATGATCCAGTTGGCATTTAAATGGATTAAAGTCATTCCATTTGATCGAACCTGGATTAACAGTGAATACATAACTGCATTCATTTCATGTTCTAACCATTTATATCCACCACTGCCAGACAGGCCCACAACACACACACGCATCCTCATATACTGTAATATACATACACCTTGACAATAACAACTTAACAGAGAATACTGAAATAGAGGCAACAAGTGAAGGTACAACAACGAATACCTTTATTAGACGCTTTCCCACCGCAGGAACTTAGAACGATCATAGTTCTTAGAACGTCGTTTTGAAGGGCTTTTTTAGCTCCTACTTCAGGGTAGGTACTTTCGCAGCGCAATAGGAACTTTGTGACGTATGTGTACAGCCATTGGTCCAGACGCAGGTATACGATGATTGCAACCGCCATTTTTAAAGATCCGTGCAAAATATAAAGTCTTACGTCTTACATTTAGTTTTTGATATTCATGTCTAAAAATGTGTCAAAATGTCTGGAATTGTAGGAGGGTAGACATGGTTTTTATGTTTTATTTTACCGGTATTTTATATCCCCCAACAATGACCATTTCTGCAATGTCCAATGCATATTTGTACATTGAAGAGGTAGCGTACACTCCGCTTCGGTAGGCGCTTGTGTGTCCGCTTGTGTGTCCACTTGTGTGGCTGTGATCCGCATTTTAACCTAAAATAAGAATGTGTTGATCCAGCTTACGATTTGAGGGCTGCGGCGGGGAAAAAGGAGCAAGCGTCAGGCACAAGCTAAGTTATGCTAGCACCCGAAAAGTACTATGCCCATCAAGTCATTCACTGCTACTTCGGTGGTAAATGCAGGAGGACATTTTTTTTTTCATGGGACAGGGTCTATCGCCATACAGTTTTATATTCGTTTATGAGAAGCCAGTTATATGTTATCTAATGTGCACTCTATTTCCGTCATTCAAATTCAGTAAAACCCATTAATTATGTATACTGTAGTCTAGTCTGTCGATTTCTTTTGCCGCAGTAATGGTATTTTTTTCCTTTTGGAGGTATTTAAAAGGTCTTTAAAGTCATTAAATTTGTACTTAAAAATATGCAGCTATCCCAGTTAGTCGTAAACAACAGTTCTTAGCTGCTATACCGTCAGCCGCCTTACGTCACTTCAGCGTTCCTACTGGCGGTGCGAATGCAAACAGAAAAAAAGCCCTAGAACGTATGTAGTTCTAAGGGAAGCTCCCCAGGGGGTAGTTCCTATCAAATGAGACCCTAGAACTGTTCGATCCGAAAGCGCCTGTTGTCACTGTACATGTACAATGAGATTCAGTGTGCAGTACCAAGCTACATAGAAGGAATTAAGTTCAAGTTTATTTAGAGCCCAATATCACTGTTTACAGTCTCAGAGGGCTTTACAGGCCACAACAGTCAAATCAAAATATGACAGCACCCCCTGACTTAATCCTCATATAAATATAAAATATAAATACAAAGAAAATATAAAAATATGCAGATAAGGTGATTTTAAAGTGGCAGTGCAGTCAGTGACAGTTTTGTCTAACTGTAATCAACTGTAACTAATTATTACATCTTTTTTATTGATTTGTTAATGTCCATGATGTATACAGCAGGCGAAGAGACTAGCCGCTAGCAGTCATTTGCCCAGCAAGACTCCCACTTTCCTTCCAATATGGCAGTGTTTTGATTTCGACCGTTGAATGCCGGATTGTGTGACGTCAACAACCAGAGCTCTATTTACTGTAAATTTCACATTTCTTTTCTGGCATCTCTGCTTACTATAAAATCTACAGGATGTAGATTTAGCGTGCGTCCTTTGTCAGAGCAGATATTGCAGACTAACTGTACCTCGGACATCACTGTGTCTGTCTGTTATAATTACACAGTAAATGAAACGCCATTACACATACATATACAGCTACATAGTGAAAAATGAATAAAGAACGATCCAGTACAAAGGTAAGAGTTTTCACTCCTATGAAACAGAATGTAAATAGTGAGGAGCAGACCTACAGCTAGAGAGTGGAGAAGTCCCCCCAGCACACAGTCAGGTAAATTATGTGGAAATCTGACAATGAAACATGATCCACAGAACTCAACACTTGCAGCTTTATAATGACTGGCTGTATAATTTATTATCTAGGTCAGTAGAAAGGTGGTGAATTTTTCATGATCACTTTTAGCTGGGTAGCTTATTCTTTTTACATGCTGTCAAATTAATAAAAATAAACAAGACAAAAGCGTCAAAATTAGCGTCACCTTCTGGAATCCCGTTTTTTTTTTTAAACCCCTTCAAAAGTTCAGGTAATACTTAAAAATAACATTTTAATTTTTTTTTGCTAAATTAAAATTGTTAGCCTACCTAACAAAGGCCTATGTGTTGTTCAGGGAAAATTTAATGATCTCTTCAAGATCTTCAGAAGATAGAGAGTAGACATGGACCAGAGTGGAATTTACCTTCAAATGCTTCATTTTCTATGCATGTTTACTATCTATGCATCATTCTAATAACAATGAAAAACCTTTTTTGTGATACCTTATTAACAGAAAGAAATGTGGCATCTGTGACAACATTTCTTTAATGCCTACAAATAATCAAAACTCACTGTAATGTTATCATAACACATATATATATAACATTAATAGTAACCTCAATAGTTACAAAGGGATTTTTTGGCAGGAGGGGGGTGGAAAATGTAAATAGCGAAGACGTCAAAATACACTAACATCTTGATAAAAAGCATAAATCAAAATTCAACATGAAACAAGATTTTGCGTATGTCAGATTGCCTTTGCATCATGTCAAATGGGCATCTCCCCCTGTTTACAATACCGTAAAACACAATAGACCAGATGGAGGCTCTCCTCCTCCAAGTGCAAGGTTTACTGCGCAGAATAAAACCACATGCATATGATTTTTACGACCAAAGAGATTACCAAAGCTTTTTCATTGCTCCCAAGTGACTAGAGACACTAAATGTGACAATCAAAAATAGTGCTTTGCTACTCTGTGGTGTACAATCCAGAGTACTGTAGTATACCCTGTAGTTGTGGCTAGGGTACTATTAATTTTTTTATGCAATGTTCCTACGTGCATGTGTGTGTGTGTGGGGGGGGGGGGGGTTCGGTGGGTGGGTGCGGGCACGTTTGTGTTTGAGCATGTGAAGCACCAAAGGAATAGGAATACCATCTGTCTGATCCACACATTTATATGCATCCTTACCTAATTTGAGGTAGAAATTGTCAGTCATCACATTGGTGTGATACTTACTCCATGGGTATTCTTAGAGTGTAGCGTAAAGTTGGCTTACACATGCTCAAATTATGGCTGCTTGAAACTTCAGTTGTTTCTTTTATGTACCTGACCCCTCAGCTGTATGTTTTACTATAAATGTCATTGTTTTTATTTGTTTGTTTGCATTTTTTCAGTGTGAACATTTTAATAGAATGGTTGGTGTCATATGCATGACGGCAAACCTGAGGACTGTTTAAATGCATTGTGACATGTTTGTTTGTAAGTCCGTTTATTTTTCACATTGTCTTTGAAAACCAGTTTCTCTAAAGATTCTCTCCATGCATCATGCTGATAATGGTAATGGTAACAATATGAAGTGAAATGAATTAACATAGTGTAAATAGTGACACAATTTTTTGGTCAATAACTGTGACTGATATAAATGCTAAAGTGAGGACTAAAGTATTATGCTCTTTTCATGGGGTTCTCCACACACACGCACGTATACATGCACGCACTCACACCTCCCATATTTAGGACACATCAAGAAAAACTCTAGCTGACCTACTACAATGAAGAGTCTCCTTTTTCCTTTTGTCTGACTCCTAATTCCCAACCTTAGCTTTCATAGAAGCCAGTAAAATATTGATAACTAATATCAGCTGGGCTTTTAGTATTTCTGGCAGTGATTCAAAGTCATGTGATCGTGTAGAACAATACAACTGGCCCTGCTCCAGGAGACTAGGCTGACCACACACTGAGAATACCACATGTTTCTGTTCCCCCCATCCATCAGTCTCACGGCACAAACTTCAGCCTTAACGAATCATACATCCACACAAACCTACATGCACACACACTCCAGCAGTGACACAGACACACACACACACACACTCACTCACAGACTTCAATTTAACGTAACAGTAAAACAGTCTGTTCCATCAATGTTTTTCTCTTCCTTCATCTCAGCAAACCAGGACTTGCTCACTGATTTTTCCTTTTCTTTTTCTGCCTCAGGATGTTTCTTTTTGTGCCATAACTTTTGAATGTATAGTTTACACGTGTTAGATCATGAGAGCCTCACATTTATCTATCTTTCATAGAGGAATAAATCATCTCTGGATTTTGTTGTTGTTCTTCTTCTAACTCCCCAGAAAAAAAGTTAACCTTTTAAACAGTTTGTGACTATGAGGAGTTCTCGACAGCACAAAACAAAACACCACTCATCAAAATCTCTGGCTTGTTTAGGCCAGAGGGGGAGAAGCTTACCTTTTTAATCAGACAGACAGGACTATCAGACTCTGCAAAAAACACCACCCACTGTATGGCCCCAGGCCCCATTAACCCGGGTCACTTCTCTATCACTGTTAGTCTGCATGAAAACACATGGCATTCACACACAATAACAAGGTAATGCTGAGACCAATTTGCATCCAACCAGTGCAAACCATCACTCAGGTGTCAAAACATATACTGCCTTTTAAACATGTAAACGGTGTTACCAGACAAGTGAGATTATCTTCATGGAGTTGAAATCCCAGCATCTGAGGTCAAGTTTTTAAATCAGGACGTACTTTTTGGAGCATAATTTTATTAGACAGTTTATACATTATGAAAGAATGATGTCGCAAGTCATTCTAGGAAGGTTAACACAGATTAACACTGTGTAGAGTTGAAATGACTGTTCTCTTATTCAGGGAATAAATTCAAAAGCTCATGACAGCTTTTCACTGAGCAAGAACAGCATGGGGCTCTTTGCTTCAGGATTCATTGATTGTGCAAAATCACAACGAGTCTCAGTGTCCCCACATTTTCATATGAAAAGATCAAAACATACATAAACTACAACTTTTTTATTCTTTTTCGTTATCTATGAAACATGTTTTTATAAACCCCACTGAAACCTTATCTATTTGTGTGCTGTATTTATTTAGAAAAAATATTCCCTGTTAGTGAAGTGGGTATGTCAGCAGTTCTCTCTCTCTCTCTCTCTCTCTCTCTGATCTCCCTGCTGCATTGAGTAAGTTAGAGAGTGAAGAGCAGAGATACCGTTAAGCTCTTCTTTGCTAGATGAACATATTTATACACTCAAGGGTACCAACGTTCAGAGCTGATTGCACTTTCATATCTCATTTCTTTCAATAACTCATTTTTCATGAGAAACAGTCAAGGTCTTCTGTGTAAACATAGTCGTCTCCACACCTCGGTGACACCCTCGGCAAAGTATGACAATTGGCAGTTCAAAAAGACAACAAGAGAAATCGATGCTGTGGAATTAGTTCTACAGAATTTTGCCAAAAACACTGATGTTTGGGCATGCCTTGTTATTCCTGTTGTCCCGTGGATCCGGTATTTGCAGTTAAGGACATGCTGCAAGTTTTATTATCATGTTAATTTGGAAAAATAGAGTTTCAAAGAGTCTAAGGACTAGAACGCAATTCATGGCCATGGAATTCTTCATAATTAGAGGCATACGAAAATTTTTTGAATTTTAAATCGTAGTAAAGTACCTGTAATAAGTCTGAGAAAACTTTCAATACAGAAAGTCTTATCCCTTGGCTTTGGATCAAATATTTAATACAGCTTATACGGCACACAATGCCAATCCACACCCTTCCACACCCACTTCAGTTTACCACTGAAAACACCCCTTCACAACTGTTACAGTTTACTGCAGAAAATATCATTTCACATCTCAGCTTACTATAGAATACATCAGTTTACACCTGACACAGTTTACAACAGAGGACATGTCTCTCAATGTTTGCATAGACCTTTAAAAAAAAAAAAATTATATTACCGCTTCATACTGTTGGTATTTATTTCCAGAGACATATACCCGTGAAAAATATAATCACCACCACTGGCCCACCACACACACACACACACACACACACACACATATCAATACAGAGATCGCAGTGTTCAGTACCCATTGTGAAAGCATTAGCCAAGTAAGCTAAATACAGCTAGAATTACATGACCTGTTATGTGTGTTAGGACTGTGCTAATGGTAAAAACAGCCATGCTAATGTAGTGGTAGACGGCTCACCAGAGGTCACCGCAGAGGAGAACTCCCCGCCAGCCAATCATTTTCACTCTATGGGCGCAGGAGGAAGCAAAAGCAGCTAATCTTGTGGAATTGCGGGGGATTAAGCTATAACATTATTGTCTGTTTGATGAGGGATTAAGTGCCGCAAATCCACTTCTTCATATGGGATTCCTCATTTAAGATAGCACAAATGTTTAACTCATATACTGAGCATTAAGTTTGTTTTCCTTCCTTCTTTCCTTCCTTCCTTCCTCTCTTTTGCTCTCTTTCGGTCTCTCCCCCCCCCCTTATCCTCTCTTCACCCAGCCAAGAATTTTGGCCCGTTATATATAAACCCCGTTTCTCTATAATCCATAATCACCAAGTTTGTTTTACATGAATTTTACTGTGACTATCAGTCAAACCGCAGTGTGAAACATAACATCATGTAATTGTGAAAAGCAGAGAGTTACCTGAATGATTATATCATAAAGTCAGCTTTATCAACAAAAATTCCAAAATTTAATTTAACTCCACTCTTGAACAAATACTCCAAAAGCACATGGAGTTTGATTTTTATTTTCATATTATTCTTTTACATTCAAAACATATTCAGAGACCATTTCAATGTATACCCATATAAAACATTGAAAATATCTCACTCCAGTCTTTAATTCACAAAGAATATAGTCAAAACCAGCTGTAAGAGGAGGAATATATTATTCAAGTCATGAAGAGGAATAATTTATATCTTAATATCCAAAGGGGAAAAGCAAATTGGTATGCGCAAAATGTACCCAAGATCAATACACGCCACAGCTTCCGGTTGGCAAGACGACTGGAAGTTGCCCATGGCTGTGAGAAAGATTAGATCTCAGAAATGGCCCAGGGATGTATTGTTAGTGAGCACTGGTTTATGTTTGGTCCGAATGGCGATAGGTTTACCATACCTGTCAGACCAGTCCGATTACAGACAAATAAAACACTCCAAAAGGCTGTCATGCAGCTAGACATACATATACGACAAATAAAATATCAAAGATGTTTTCAACATACGGCACATTCTCAGGATACAACAAAAGCAGATCACAGACACATGAATAATCAATTATTCTGTTTCAAACGTGTGACATTTTAATTCACTCAATATGTACATGTGTATGCCTCCCCCCCTTCCCCTTCCTCTGTAGCTGAATTTGATGGAGATTAGTCTCTCAGCTGTTCTCTGGGGGAGCCACACTCTCCAGATTATAATATCTGCTATGAGTGAGAAAGAATCATTATTTGTTATTAGGCCCAAATCCTCATTTTTCAATAGTGTCATTTTGCAATAGTATTAGCAATATAGAAAATTTACTTAATTTGGCAGTTTTGTTCTGTCTTGCTCATATTTTTATATGTTATGTGTGAATGTAATGTTATAATGACCTTGAGGTGTCAAAAACAGAATTGCAGATTCCAAAATGGAAATTTAAAAAGCAGTGACTTATGAAAACGCAGAAATGAACCCGAAGACGAAAAAAAAAGAAGTGTGAAAGCAAAATGCTAAGAACAATAGGAAATTAGGACACCATGGGAAAAAAGAAATTGGAAATACAAATACAAATTCAAATATAAACATAAATACAAATCCAAATCCAAATTCAAATGCAAATACAAATACAAACAAAAGTAACAGCACAACAGACTGAGGTGAGAAAACGACAACTTTAACTGAAATGTTTGAAACGATGTCCTCCAGAAGTACTCAGAACGCAGTTAGACAATGCTTTCAGGTTTCGTTTCCTGACTTTGTTTCATTTTCATTCTTTTGTATTTATTTCATAATTAATTTCACTTTCACTTTTGCATTTCATTTTTATTTTGTAGCTCAGGACCTCTGTACAACATTGTTCATAATACAAAGCCCACTTTTTAAAAAAGGACTTTTTCTAACCAAGAGGATTTGATGACACTCAATTACATTTAAACATCTACTACATAACATCTACACCTCAACGCTAGCCTTTTAGAAACAAGCAGCTGGAGAGAAATGAAAAGATAAATGGCTAACACTTTTACACTGTGATACCCAACACGTACACATCACAGAACATTCTGGAGAAGACATAAAATATTTTTCTTTGCTGTTTATTTCTGAGGGATTCTTTGTTTGGGCCATGCTGCTTTCATGAAATATCAGGTTAACAGTGGTTAGAATCTGTCAGGACAACAAAGATCCTCAAAATCACAGGCACACCCCCTCCTCAGGCCCCTGTGGCTGCTGCACGGCTTGACAGATGAAGTCCTTGTTTAAAACAAAAAATTACAAGAAAAAAAAATCTTAAAAATATGAGCAGGAAAAAAGGCCTAATGTAATTAAGCCACTCTTCCCATGGAGAGAGAGAGAGAGACAAACAGAGAAATAGAGAGAGAGAGAGAAGGAGAGAGAGAGAGAGAAACAGGCAGACAGACAGACAGACAGACAGAGAGAGATGGGAACATAATGAAAGACCAGAGACAGTAAATCAGTCGGCTGGATTCTGAGGGTTGCCAAACCGTCTCTCTCTCTTTCTCTTTCTCTCTCTCTCTCTCCCTCTCCCTCAGCTGCTGGGATGGCCATGTTGCCACATTTTCCCCGACTTCATTTAGAAACAGTTGGCATCATTAATTGATGGTATTGCCTGTAAATTGGCAACAATGAAAAGACAAATTATGAGCGAGGAGCGCGCTCCAGAGAGCGGATTTACTGTATTTGAATAATTTAGACTCCCTGGACGCATTTGACAGGATTGTTATTCTCAGGGAAGGCCCTGCTGCTTGAAAAATGAAAAAGCTCCAGATGAGCTGGTGAATGTGTGTGTATGAGAGAGAGACAGAGAGAGACAGAGACAGAGAGAGAGAGAGAGTTCACTAAGCAGCCATTGCTACACTGCAAATGAAACTCCATTTGGGCTGGCGTAGTAAATAGAGTAGGACACAGAGAGAGAGACATGTTGAGAAGCAGACAGGCTGATGAGTGGAGATGGGACTGGAGAGTCAGACTGGAGAGTCAGGCTGTGGTAAATGGGGCAGGAGAGAGTGTTACTCTTTATGATATTTCATATACTGGAGATCATTAGCACAGCGAATGAGTGAATCTGTGGTTCATCGTGTGGTTCACCATAGTTAGAGAATTGTGTTAGTCTGCTCTTTAATGAAGAAGAAACATTTCAAATACGTTTCAAATATTTCATTTTACATACATTTTTGTTTTATTTCATTTTTTAATGGTTGTACTGTTACGCCAGACTGCCAAGAGCTTGCTGAACTCAAACACTGCAAGTCAAGAAATCTTGGTATATACAATACATATGTTTATGTTCCATGAGAGAGGGAGAGAGAGAGAGAGAGAGAGAGACAGACAGACAGACAGACAGAGAGAAAGAGAGATGAAGACCATGAAGCCTTTGGACCACTGTTAATCTTTGTGAGTCGTGTAACACTTTAAAACAGTGATAGGTACAGTTCTTTAATTGCAAAGTATCTATCTATCTATCTTTCTATCTATCTATTCTTGACTAAAGACTCTGCCCAGTAACTACTTGCCATACTCTGACATTAAAATTTCACAACTTCACATGTTCACTCCAACTTTCAAACAAAAAGGCCGATAAGTCAGTATGCCTGGAGAAAATAATTAAAGACATACATGATGCAACCCACAGTTCACACACACAATGCCTCACTCACTAACAGACACACAGGAGAGAGGAGAAGAAGAGAGAGAGAGTGAAAAAGAAAGAAAGATTGAAAGAAACAGAGAAATATATAGAATTTTTGGAAGCAGAGGTATACCTCTTCTGTCAGCACACCTGACAGCTGTTGTCTGTCCCTGTCCCCTTCAGCAGTACCCAGGGACCCCCAGCTCACAGGACAGGGCCGGAGCCCAGAGCCCTCCACAACCCCGCTCCCTTTCTTCCCTCATTTCATTTTAAGGGCTATTTATCTAATCATTTTCCAGTGTTTCTTTTCTCCTGGGTGCCGACTACTGCCGTCTGTCTGTCTGCACATGGCACCTTTAATTATTTTATGCCTAGGAGACAGGTTTTAAGCAGGGGAGACAGGTCAGAGAGCCGGTGACAGCTGAGGAGTGATTAAAGCCAAACGAAGGATGTGGTGGAATGGGTCTTGTCTCTGTGGCCTTTGGCAACGAGGACACATTTCCACAAGTGCTCCGACAAACAACAACGGGCCCTTAATTTATTGACAAAGAGAATTCATCAAAAAAAGTGCAGCTTCCTTTCACAAACAAAGAGCGAGAGAAAGCGAAAGGGAAGAGAGAGGGTGAAAGAAAGAGAGAGACACAGGGAGAGAGAGGCAGGACAGTCAAAGAGAGTGGAGGAGTGAGTGAGAGAGAGAGAGAGAGAGAGAGAGACAGAGAGAAACAGCACCTCAAAAGAAAGAGAGGGCTTTAGGGAATAATGGAGACATATCTGGGGAGTAACCTACTGTGAGAAAGACTAACACACACACACACACACACACACACACACATAAAAAAAAATATATACACACATACAGTGGGCTGGATCATTAAAGTTGTGCTCCTAGTCCTTGTCAACCCCCTAGTGACTGTGACTGTGCCAAAAGATACACTCTATGCTGTCAGATATAACAACACTACCGCTTGTAGCCTTTCCTATAGTTATGGTGGACTGAACAAGTGAGTGCGTGGATCATAAATTTTGAATTGTGTCCTAGTGGAGTTGAACCAACAGTCTACTCCCAACGCAATGACAAATACTGTGTTTTCCTACCAGTTAAAACCACACCAATTCCCATTTATACAAGAGCCACCTTTTAACCGTCCATATGGGCACGTGAGAGTGTATGTGTGTGTGTGTGTGTGTGTAAATTCATCCCTCATCTGCATGAATTAACGGCTTCTTGACACAGAGAGAAATCGTGAATAAATATCGGTTCAGATAGTGTGTGACTGTTGAAACTGTGTTAGACGATTTATGATCATGAAAAAAGTCAAAATGAAAAAAAAAGATTGTTTTGTTTCTGTTTCTGAAGTTACAGTCTGCTGTTTATTTAGCGGTATTCTCTGCTTGAGCATATTGCTTCTCATTGAATTAACTAAGAAGTCATTACCATAGATGTAAAAGGAGCTGCGTAGCATAGCTTGCCGTAGAAAATGTAATTAGATTAAATATAATTTAGTGTTATAGACCCGTGTTCAATAGGTCTCTGGCTCCTCTAAATGAGCTGTCATTACCTCAATACACATCACCACATTAGATTTGCTGCAGTTAGGCTAATTCCAGCTCCACACCTCTGATTTACGCCTGTGTACTGCTTATTACAACAACAAATGAAGCTGTTCTGGACTCTTTCATTTTGTTTTCTATGGCTGAGGACTAAATTCGTTAAAATGACCTCTACATTTTATATGTTAGCAAAAACATTTGTAAACAGGCTTATGATTAGATAAAACTGGATAGCCTATGGATTGAGTGCATTACCATTTCGTTCCTGCCTAATTTATTGATGTTCATGATTTTACAAATGTCAAATTTAATTTCAGAGGTTTTAGAGAAGTCATCACTAAATGACACTTCACAACGTGAAGTACAAGTCTGTGCAAATGCTTCCCGCCCTGAGCACCTCTCTTTATTAGAGCTGTAAATTGGTCAGCTCACACACGGTGCAGAGTGAGAGGCAGAGCGAGAGCAATTCAGGGGTTGTTTCAGATAAAGTGCACAAAAGAAAAGGAGGAAAGCGATAAAAAAAAAAAAAAAGACAAGCCAAGAGACAGGGTGCGTGATTTTTAAGGAAAAATTCCCGTAACAACGTTTGACTGGTTTCATGAAAAGGAACTTCGTATCTGTTTGAGGTTTGACTGCAACAACAACAACAACAACAAAAGCCAAGAGACAGGGTAGAGTGCTTTTTAAGGCAAAGTTCCCGTAACAATGTTTGAGTGTGTAGCTTGGAAACTGCAGTCTATCTGTTTGAGGTCCGACTCTGCCAAAAAAAAAGCCGAGAGACAGGGTGCAGTGCTTTTTAATGAAAAATTCCCATAATAATGTTTGAGTGGTTTCACGAGAGGAACTTCGTATTTGTCTTAGGTTTGAATCTGCAGAGAGAGCCGTGAATCTGCCACCCATATTTGTTTATCGGAAACTTACAGGCTGTTCTTCTGATGAGAAACTGATCGACAAGTAGGTATTTCACGGATACTTTTGTCCAAAGTGACTAACAAAAGACCATGGTGTATAGACTTAAATCAACACGTCTGAGTAGCCTATAGAAAAGCCACAGGATGCAAAAGCCAGCCAAGAACTGATTTGAGAGAGGTGAGTTTTGAGGTGTTTTTTGAATGTGTCCAGTGCGTCTAAGCATCTGATGGAGAGAGCAAAATGTTCCAAGTGACACACACCTGTCCTCATTTAGCTATGTGTCAGAAAAAGCCGCCCTCGCCAATGTAAGTGTTAGCATTAGCGTGAACTAATGGTAGACCACTAGGACTGAGTCTGGGATTGAGAGGGTCGTCATGCTAATTGGTGTACAGGAGAGTGTTTCTGACAATAGTAAAACTGCATAAGCGTAAAACTGGAGGAATCCAAACACATTCTGAAGTCTGACAAACCAACAATGATTCTACATGTTTTAAGTCTGAAGTTCAGATGGAGTTGCTGTCTTTCAAAACTCTCTGTCTCTGTCTCTTTCTCTCTCTCTCTCTCTCTCTCTTTCTCTCTCTCTATCTCTCTCACACACACAAACACACACGCATACACAACCACTTACACTCATAAACCATTATCCTAATGAGAAACGTCACGCTGGGCTGGCTTTGACTGATCAATAATGCACAGAGTTTATCTCTATAGTACCAAATATATGCAAACAGTCTTGACAGAGGGGCTAAAACAGCACGCAGCATACTGAGAATATGAAGTGAACAGAGATGGAGCAGATAAGAGATGGATGGAGATAAGAGATGGATGGCGTAGTACCTCCTCCTGCATTGTGATGGGGTGAAGGCCTCCTACCTAGACCATGTCAGGATGTGTTAACAGTTAAAAACTGTCTGTAAGACTGATGCGCTGAGTACACGCGCCAGGCTCGTCAAGTCAATGGCACACTCTTAATGGCACTACCTCATCTGTTTGAGAGAGTGAGAGAGAGGGAGAGAGGGAGAGAGAGAGAAAGGAGTCTGTCTGCGGAATGAGGG